>NW_025549660.1:0-22500 GCF_905237065.1 Salmo salar | reverse complement strand
GGTAGTGTGTGTATATAACCTGGTAGTGTGTATATAACCTGGTAGTGTGTGTATATAACCTGGTAGTGTGTGTATATAACCTGGTAGTGTATATATAACCTGGTAGTGTATATATAACCTGGTAGTGTGTATGTAACCTGGTAGTGTGTATATATAACCTGGTAGTGTATATATAACTTGGTAGTGTGTATGTAGTGTGTATATATAACCTGGTAGTGTGTAAATAACCTGGTAGTGTGTTTATAACCTGGTAATGTGTATATATAACCTGGTAGTGTGTATATAACCTGGTAGTGTATATATAACCTGGTAGTGTGTATATAACCTGGTAATGTGTATATATAACCTGGTAGTGTGTATATAACCTGGTAGTGTGTATATATAACCTGGTAGTGTGTATATATAACCTGGTAGTGTGTGTATATAACCTGGTAGTGTGTATATATAACCTGGTAGTGTGTATATATAACCTGGTAGTGTGTATATATAACCTGGTAGTGTGTATATATAACCTGGTAGTGTGTGTATATAACATTTTAGTGTGTATATATAACCTGGTAGTGTGTATATATAACCTGGTAGTGTGTATATATAACCTGGTAGTGTGTGTATAACCTTGTAGTGTGTATATAACCTGGTAGTGTATATATAACCTGGTAGTGTGTATATAACCTGGTAGTGTGTATATTACCTGGTAGTGTGTATATAACCTGGTAGTCTATATATAACCTGGTAGTGTATATATTACCTGGTAGTGTGTCTATATATAACCTGGTAGTGTGTGTATATATAACCTGGTAGTTTGTGTATATATAACCTGGTAGTGTGTGTATATATAACCTGGTAGTGTGTATATATAACCTGGTAGTGTGTGTATATAACCTGCTAGTGTGTATATATAACCTGGTAGTGTGTATATATAACCTGGTAGTGTGTATATATAACCTGGTAGTGTGTGTATATAACCTGGTAGTGTGTGTATATAACCTGGTAGTGTATATATAACCTGGTAGTGTGTGTATATAACCTGGTAGTGTGTGTATATAACCTGGTAGTGTGTGTATAACCTTGTAGTGTGTATATGACCTGGTAGTGTATGTATAACCTAGTAGTGTGTGTATATGACCTGGTAGTGTGTATATATAACCTGGTAGTGTGTGTATGTAGTGTGTATATATAACCTGGTAGTGTGTATGTAGTGTGTATATATAACCTGGTAGTGTGTATATATAACCTGGTAGTGTGTATATATAACCTGGTAGTGTGTATATATAACCTGGTAGTGTATATATAACCTGGTAGTGTATATAACCTGGTAGTGTGTATGTAGTGTGTATATATAACCTGGTAGTGTGTATATATAACCTGGTAGTGTGTATATATAACCTGGTAGTGTGTATATATAACCTGGTAGTGTGTGTATATAACCTGGTAGTGTGTATATAACCTGGTAGTGTGTTTATAACCTGGTAATGTGTATATATAACCTGGTAGTGTGTATATAACCTGGTAGTGTATATATAACCTGGTAGTGTGTATATAACCTGGTAATGTGTATATATAACCTGGTAGTGTGTATATAACCTGGTAGTGTGTATATATAACCTGGTAGTGTGTATATATAACCTGGTAGTGTGTGTATATAACCTGGTAGTGTGTATATATAACCTGGTAGTGTGTATATATAACCTGGTAGTGTGTATATATAACCTGGTAGTGTGTATATATAACCTGGTAGTGTGTGTATATAACCTTTTAGTGTGTATATATAACCTGGTAGTGTGTATATATAACCTGGTAGTGTGTATATATAACCTGGTAGTGTGTGTATAACCTTGTAGTGTGTATATAACCTGGTAGTGTATATATAACCTGGTAGTGTGTATATAACCTGGTAGTGTGTATATTACCTGGTAGTGTGTATATAACCTGGTAGTCTATATATAACCTGGTAGTGTATATATTACCTGGTAGTGTGTCTATATATAACCTGGTAGTGTGTGTATATAAAACCTGGTAGTTTGTGTATATATAACCTGGTAGTGTGTGTATATATAACCTGGTAGTGTGTATATATAACCTGGTAGTGTGTGTATATAACCTGGTAGTGTGTATATATAACCTGGTAGTGTGTATATATAACCTGGTAGTGTGTATATATAACCTGGTAGTGTGTATATAACCTGGTAGTGTGTGTATATAACCTGGTAGTGTATATATAACCTGGTAGTGTGTGTATATAACCTGGTAGTGTGTGTATATAACCTGGTAGTGTGTGTATAACCTTGTAGTGTGTATATGACCTGGTAGTGTATGTATAACCTGGTAGTGTGTGTATATGACCTGGTAGTGTGTATATATAACCTGGTAGTGTGTGTATGTAGTGTGTATATATAACCTGGTAGTGTGTATGTAGTGTGTATATATAACCTGGTAGTGTGTATATATAACCTGGTAGTGTGTATATATAACCTGGTAGTGTGTATATATAACCTGGTAGTGTATATATAACCTGGTAGTGTATATAACCTGGTAGTGTGTGTATGTAGTGTGTATATATAACCTGGTAGTGTGTATATATAACCTGGTAGTGTGTATATATAACCTGGTAGTGTGTATATATAACCTGGTAGTGTGTGTATATAACCTGGTAGTGTGTATATATAACCTGGTAGTGTGTGTATGTAACCTTTTAGTGTGTATATATAACCTGGTAGTGTGTATATATAACCTGGTAGTGTGTATATATAACCTGGTAGTGTGTGTATAACCTTGTAGTGTGTATATAACCTGGTAGTGTATATATAACCTGGTAGTGTGTATATAACCTGGTAGTGTGTATATTACCTGGTAGTGTGTATATAACCTGGTAGTGTATATATAACCTGGTAGTGTATATATTACCTGGTAGTGTGTGTATATATAACCTGGTAGTGTGTGTATATATAACCTGGTAGTTTGTGTATATATAACCTGGTAGTGTGTGTATATATAACCTGGTAGTGTGTATATATAACCTGGTAGTGTGTGTATATAACCTGGTAGTGTGTATATATAACCTGGTAGTGTGTATATATAACCTGGTAGTGTGTATATAACCTGGTAGTGTGTGTATATAACCTGGTAGTGTGTGTATAACCTTGTAGTGTGTATATGACCTGGTAGTGTGTATATATAACCTGGTAGTGTGTATGTAGTGTGTATATATAACCTGGTAGTGTGTATATATAACCTGGTAGTGTGTATATATAACCTGGTAGTGTGTATATATAACCTGGTAGTGTATATATAACCTGGTAGTGTATATAACCTGGTAGTGTGTATGTAGTGTGTATATATAACCTGGTAGTGTGTATATATAACCTGGTAGTGTGTATATATAACCTGGTAGTGTGTATATATAACCTGGTAGTGTGTGTATATAACCTGGTAGTGTGTATATATAACCTGGTAGTGTGTGTATGTAACCTTTTAGTGTGTATATATAACCTGGTAGTGTGTATATATAACCTGGTAGTGTGTATATATAACCTGGTAGTGTGTGTATAACCTTGTAGTGTGTATATAACCTGGTAGTGTATATATAACCTGGTAGTGTGTATATAACCTGGTAGTGTGTATATTACCTGGTAGTGTGTATATAACCTGGTAGTGTATATATAACCTGGTAGTGTATATATTACCTGGTAGTGTGTGTATATATAACCTGGTAGTGTGTGTATATATAACCTGGTAGTTTGTGTATATATAACCTGGTAGTGTGTGTATATATAACCTGGTAGTGTGTATATATAACCTGGTAGTGTGTGTATATAACCTGGTAGTGTGTATATATAACCTGGTAGTGTGTATATATAACCTGGTAGTGTGTATATAACCTGGTAGTGTGTGTATATAACCTGGTAGTGTGTGTATAACCTTGTAGTGTGTATATGACCTGGTAGTGTGTATATATAACCTGGTAGTGTGTGTATGTAGTGTGTATATATAACCTGGTAGTGTGTATGTAGTGTGTATATATAACCTGGTAGTGTGTATATATAACCTGGTAGTGTGTATATATAACCTGGTAGTGTTTATAACCTGGTAGTGTGTATGTAGTGTGTATATATAACCTGATAGTGTGTATATATAACCTGGTAGTGTGTATATATAACCTGGTAGTGTGTATATATAACCTGGTAGTGTGTATATATATAACCTGGTAGTGTGTATATATAGCCTGGTAGTGTATATATAACCTGGTAGTGTATATAACCTGGTAGTGTGTATGTAGTGTGTATATATAACCTGGTAGTGTGTATATATAACCTGGTAGTGTGTATATATAACCTGGTAGTGTGTATATATAACCTGGTAGTGTGTGTATATAACCTGGTAGTGTGTATATATAACCTGGTAGTGTGTGTATGTAACCTTTTAGTGTGTATATATAACCTGGTAGTGTGTATATATAACCTGGTAGTGTGTATATATAACCTGGTAGTGTGTGTATAACCTTGTAGTGTGTATATAACCTGGTAGTGTATATTTAACCTGGTAGTGTGTATATAACCTGGTAGTGTGTATATTACCTGGTAGTGTGTATATAACCTGGTAGTGTATATATAACCTGGTAGTGTATATATTACCTGGTAGTGTGTGTATATATAACCTGGTAGTGTGTGTATATATAACCTGGTAGTTTGTGTATATATAACCTGGTAGTGTGTGTATATATAACCTGGTAGTGTGTATATATAACCTGGTAGTGTGTGTATATAACCTGGTAGTGTGTATATATAATCTAGTAGTGTGTATATATAACCTGGTAGTGTGTATATATATCCTGGTAGTGTGTATATAACCTGGTAGTGTGTGTATATAACCTGGTAGTGTATATATAACCTGGTAGTGTGTGTATATAACCTGGTAGTGTGTGTATATAACCTGGTAGTGTGTGTATAACCTTGTAGTGTGTATATGACCTGGTAGTGTGTATATATAACCTGGTAGTGTGTGTATGTAGTATGTATATATAACCTGGTAGTGTGTATGTAGTGTGTATATATAACCTGGTAGTGTGTATATATAACCTGGTAGTGTGTATATATAACCTGGTAGTGTATATAACCTGGTAGTGTGTATGTAGTGTGTATATATAACCTGATAGTGTGTATATATAACCTGGTAGTGTGTATATATAACCTGGTAGTGTGTATATATAACCTGGTAGTGTATATATAACCTGGTAGTGTATATAACCTGGTAGTGTGTATATATAACCTGGTAGTGTGTGTATATAACCTGGTAGTGTGTGTATATAACCTGGTAGTGTGTGTATATAACCTGGTAGTGTATATATAACCTGGTAGTGTATATATAACCTGGTAGTGTGTATGTAAGCTGGTAGTGTGTATATATAACCTGGTAGTGTATATATAACTTGGTAGTGTGTAAATAACCTGGTAGTGTGTTTATAACCTGGTAATGTGTATATATAACCTGGTAGTGTGTATATAACCTGGTAGTGTATATATAACCTGGTAGTGTGTATATAACCTGGTAATGTGTATATATAACCTGGTAGTGTGTATATAACCTGGTAGTGTGTGTATGTAGTGCTTATATATAACCTGGTAGTGTGTATATATAACCTGGTAGTGTGTATATATAACCTGGTAGTGTGTATATATAACCTGGTAGTGTGTATATATAACCTGGTAGTATGTATATATAACTTGGTAGTACGTATATATAACCTGGTAGTGTATATATAACCTAGGTAGTGTATATATATAACCTGGTAGTGTGTGTATATAACCTGGTAGTGTGTATATAACCTGGTAGTGTGTGTATATAACCTGGTAGTGTGTATATATATATAACCTGGTAGTGTGTATATAACCTGGTAGTGTGTATATATAACCTGGTAGTGTGTGTATATAACCTGGTAGTGTGTGTATATAACCTGGTAGTGTGTATATATAACCTGGTAGTGTGTATATATAACCTGGTAGTGTGTATATATAACCTGGTAGTGTGTGTATATAACCTGGTAGTGTGTGTATATAACCTGGTAGTGTGTGTATAACCTTGTAGTGTGTATATGACCTGGTAGTGTATGTATAACCTGGTAGTGTGTGTATATAACCTGGTAGTGTGTATATATTACCTGGTAGTGTGTGTATGTAGTGTGTATATATAACCTGGTAGTGTGTATGTAGTGTGTATATATAACCTGGTAGTGTGTATATATAACCTGGTAGTGTGTATATATAACCTGTTAGTGTGTATGTAACCTGGTAGTGTGTATATATAACCTGGTAGTGTATATATAACTTGGTAGTGTGTAAGTAGTGTGTATATATAACCTGGTAGTGTGTAAATAACCTGGTAGTGTGTATATATAACCTGGTAGTGTGTATATATAACCTGGTAGTGTGTATATAACCTGGTAGTGTATATATAACCTGGTAGTGTGTATATAACCTGGTAATGTGTATATATAACCTGGTAGTGTGTATATAACCTGGTAGTGTGTATATATAACCTGGTAGTGTGTATATATAACCTGGTAGTGTGTATATATAACCTGGTAGTGTGTATATATAACCTGGTAGTGTGTATATATAACCTGGTAGTGTGTGTATAACCTTGTAGTGTGTATATAACCTGGTAGTGTATATATAACCTGGTAGTGTGTATATATAACCTGGTAGTGTGTATATATAACCTGGTAGTGTGTATGTAGTGTGTATATATAACCTGGTAGTGTGTATATATAACCTGGTAGTGTGTATATAACCTGGTAGTGTATATATAACCTGGTAATGTGTATATATAACCTGGTAGTGTGTATAACCTGGTAATGTGTATATCTAACCTGGTAGTGTGTATATAACCTGGTAGTGTGTATATATAACTTGGTAGTGTGTATATATATATAACCTGGTAGTGTATATATAACCTGGTAGTGTATATATAACTTGGTAGTGTGTATGTAGTGTGTATATATAACCTGGTAGTGTGTAAATAACCTGGTAGTGTGTTTATAACCTGGTAGTGTGTATATAACCTGGTAATGTATATATAACCTGGTAGTGTGTATATAACCTGGTAATGTGTATATATAACCTGGTAGTGTGTATATAACCTGGTAGTGTGTATATATAACCTGGTAGTGTGTATATATAACTTGGTAGTGTGTATGTAGTGTGTATATATAACCTGGTAGTGTGTAAATAACCTGGTAGTGTGTTTATAACCTGGTAGTGTGTATATAACCTGGTAATGTATATATAACCTGGTAGTGTATATATAACCTGGTAGTGTGTGTATATAACCTGGTAGTGTATATAACCTGGTAGTGTGTATAACCTGGTAGTGTATATATAACCTGGTAGTGTGTATATATAACCTGGTAGTCTGTATATAACCTGGTAGTGTGTATATAACCTGGTTGTGTGTATATAACCTGGTAGTGTGTATATATAACCTGGTAGTGTGTATATATGACCTGGTAGTGTGTATATATAACCTGGTAGTGTGTATATATAACCTGGTAGTGTGTATATTTAACCTGGTAGTGTGTATATATAACCTGGTAGTGTGTATATATAACCTGGTAGTGTGTATATATAACCTGGTAGTGTGTGTATAACCTTGTAGTGTGTATATAACCTGGTAGTGTATGTATAACCTGGTAGTGTGTATATAACCTGGTAGTGTGTGTATATATAACCTGTTAGTGTGTGTATATATAACCTGGTAGTGTGTGTATATATAACCTGGTAGTGTGTGTGTATATATAACCTGGTAGTGTGTGTGTGTATATATAACCTGGTAGTGTGTGTATATATAACCTGGTAGTGTGTGTATATAACCTGATAGTGTGTGTATATAACCTGGTAGTGTGTGTATATAACCTGGTAGTGTGTGTATATAACCTGGTAGTGTATATATAACCTGGTAGTGTATATATAACCTGGTAGTGTGTATATATAACCTGGTAGTGTGTATATATAACCTGGTAGTGTGTGTATATAACCTGATAGTGTGTGTATATAACCTGGTAGTGTGTGTATATAACCTGGTAGTGTGTATGTATATATAACCTGGTAGTGTGTATGTATATATAACCTGGTAGTGTGTATGTATATATCCTGGTAGTGTGTATATATAACCTGGTAGTGTGTGTATAAAACCTGGTAGTGTGTGTATATAACCTGGTACTGTATATAACCTGGTAGTGTGTATATATAACCTGGTAGTGTGTATATATAACCTGGTAGTGTGTATATATAATCTGGTAGTGTGTATATAACCTGGTAGTGTATATATATAACCTGGTAGTGTATATATAACCTGGTAGTGTGTATATATAACCTGGTAGTGTGTATAATTAACTTGTTAGTGTGTATATATAACCTGGTAGTGTGTATATATAACCTGGTAGTGTGTATGTAACCTGGTAGTGTGTATGTAACCTGGTAGTGTGTATGTAACCTGGTAGTGTATATTTCCTGGTAGTGTGTATATATAACCTGGTAGTGTGTATATATAACCTGATAGTGTGTATATATAACCTGGTAGTGTGTATATATAACCTGGTAGTGTGTATAACCTGGTAGTGTATATATAACCTGGTAGTGTATATATAACCTGGTAGTGTGTATATATAACCTGGTAGTGTATATATAACCTGGTAGTGTATATATAACCTGGTAGTGTATATATAACCTGGTAGTGTGTATATATAACCTGGTAGTGTGTATAACCTGGTAGTGTGTATGTAGTGTATATAACCTGTGTGTTCTCTGCTGTCCCCAGTATGTGGAAGATCCGTCATGCCACGTTGGTCTCAGCCCCGTTACTGTACTGCAACAGACCATGTGTGGTCTCAGTCACCTCCACTCACTAAACATAGGTACTATATACGTCTGTCTGGTCTGGTCTGGTCTCGGTCACGGTCACGGTCACAGTCACCTCCACTCACCCAACATACACTACCAGTCAAACGTTTGGACACACCTACTCATTCAAGGGTTTTTCTTTATTTTTTACTATTTTCTACATTGTAGAATATTAGTGAAGACATCAAAACTTTGAAATAACACATAAGGAATCATGTAGTAACCAAAAAAAAGTGTTAAACAAATCCAAATATATTTTATATTTGAGATTCTTCAATTAGCCACCCTGCCTCGATGACAGCTTTGCACACTCTTGGCATTCTCTCAACCAGCTGCATGTGGTAGTCACCTGGAATGCATTTCAATTAACAGGTGTGCCTTGTTAACATTTGTGGAATTTCTTTCCTTCTTAAATGCGTTTGAGCCAATCAGTTGTGTTGTGACAAGGTAGGGGTGGTATACAGAAGATAGCCCTATTTGGTAAAAGACCAAGTCCATATTATGGCAAGAACAGCTCAAATAAGCAAAGAAAAATGACAGACCATCATTATTTTAAGACATGAAGGTCAGTCAATACGGGAAAGTTTCAAGAACTTTGAAAGTTTCTTCAAGTGCAGTCGCAAAAACCATCAAGCACTATGATGAAACTGGCTCTCATGAGGACCGCCACAGGAAAGACCCAGAGTTCCCTCTGCTGCAGAAGATAAGTTCATTAGAGTTACCAGCCTCAGAAATCGCAGGCCAAATAAATGCTTCACAGAGTTCAAGTAACAAACACATCTCAACATCAACTGTTCAGAGGAGACTGCGTGAATCAGGCCTTCATGGTCGAATTGCTGCAAAGAAACCACTACTAAAGGACACCAATAAGAAGAAGAGACTTGCTTGGGCCAAGAAACACGAGCAGTGGACATTAGACCGGTGGAAATCTGTCCTTTGGTTTGATGTGTCCAAATTTGAGATTTTTTGGTTCCAACACGCCCGTGTCTTTGTGAGACGCAGAGTAGGTGAACGGATGATCAAATCAAATCAAATTTATTTATATAGCCCTTCGTACATCAGCTGATATCTCAAAGTGCTGTACAGAAACCCAGCCTAAAACCCCAAACAGCAAGCAATGCATGTGAAAGAAGCACGGTGGCTAGGAAAAACCCCCTAGGAAAAACTCCCGAGAAAGGCCAAAAACCTTGGAAGAAACCTTGAGAGGAACCAGACTATGAGGGGTGGCCAGGCCTCTTCTGGCTGTGCCGGGTGGATATTATAACAGAACATGGTCAAGATGTTAAAATGTTCATAAATGACCAGCATGGTCAAATAATAATAATCATAGTAGTTGTCGAGGGTGCAACAAGCACGTCCGGTGAACAGGTCAGGGTTCCATAGCCGCAGGCAGAACAGTTGAAACTGGAGCAGCAGCACGGCCAGGTGGACTGGGGACAGCAAGGAGTCATCATGCCAAGTAGTCCTGAGGCATGGTCCTGGGGCTCAGGTCCTCCGAGAGAAAGAAAGAAAGAGAAATTAGAGAGAGCATATTTAAATTCACACAGGACACCGGATAAGACAGAAATACTCCAGATATAACAGACTGACCCTAGCCCCCCGACACATAAACTACTGCAGCATAAATACTGGAGGCTGAGACAGGAGGGATCAGGAGACACTGTGGCCCCATCTGATGAAACCCCCGGACAGAGAACTCTCCATGATCTCTGCATGTTCCCACCGTGAAGCATGGAGGAAGTGTGATGGTGCTTTGCTGGTAACACTGTCAGTGATTTATTTAGAATTCAAGGCACACTTAACCAGCATGGCTACCACAGCATTCTGCAGTGATACACCATCCCATCTGGTTTGGGCTTAGTGGGACTATCGCTTGTTTTTCAACAGGACAATGACCCAACACACCTCCAGGCTGTGTAAGGGCTATTTGACCAAGAAGGAGAGTGATGGAGTGCTGCATCAGATGACCTGGCCTCCACAATCACCTGACCTCAACCCAATTGAGATGGTTTGGGATGAGTTGGACTGCAGAGTGAAAGGAAAAGCAGCCAACAAGTGCTCAGCATATGTGGGAACTCCTTCAAGACTGTGGTAAAAGCATTCTGGGTGAAGCTGGTTGAGAGAATTCCAAGAGTGTGCAAAGCTGTCATCAAGGTAAAGGGTGGCTACTTTGAAGAATCTCAAATATAATATATATTTAGATTTGTTTAATACTTGTTTTGGTTACTGCATGATTCCATATGTGTTATTTCATAGTTTTGATGTCCTCACTACAGTAAACAGGTGTGTCTATAGATATATAAGACTCAAACACAAGGGACTCTTGACAGGACTTGAACTCAGTTAACTTCTCTCTCTCTCTCCCATTTCTCTCTCCATCTCTCTCTCCATCTCTTTCCATCTCTCTCTCTCCATCTCTCTCTCTCCATCTCTCCATCTCTCTCTCCATCTTGCTCTCTCTCCATCTCTCCATCACTCTCTCCCATCTCTCTCTCTCTCTCTCCATCTCTCCATCTCTCCATCTCTCTCTCCATCTCTCCATCACTCTCTCCATCTCTCTCTCTCCATCTCTCTCTCTCCATCTCTCTCTCCTCTCTCTCCCATCTCTCTCTTCCATCTCTCTCTCCCATCTCTCTCTCCATCTCTCAATCTCTCTCTCTCCATCTCTCTCTCTCTCCATCTATCTCTCCATCTCTCCATATCTCTCTCTCCCATCTCTCTCTCCCATCTCTCTATCCCATCTCTCTCTCCCATCTCTCTCCCATCTCTCTCTCTCCATCTCTCCATATCTCTCTCTCCCTCCATCTCTCTCTCCCATCTCTCTCTCTCATCTCTCTCTCTCTCCATCTCTCTCTCCATCTCTCTCTCCATCTCTCTCTCCCCATCTCTCCATCTCTCTCTCCCATCTCTCCATCTCTCTCTCCATCTCTCCATATCTCTCTCTCTCCCTCCATCTCTCTCTCTCCATCTCTCTCCATCTCTCTCTCATCTCTCTCTCCCATCTCTCTCTCCCACCTCTCTCCCCATCTCTCCCTCCATCTCTCTCTCCCTCCATCTCTCTCTCCATCTCTCTCTCCATCTCTCTCTCCCATCTCTCTCCATCTCTCAATCTCTCTCCATCTCTCCATCTCTCTCTCCCATCTCTCTCTCTCTCTCCATCTCTCTCTCCCATCTCTCTTTCTCCCATCTCTCCCATTTCTCTCTTCATCTCTCTCTCACATCTCTCTCCATCTCTCTCTCCATCTCTCTCTCCATCTCTCTCCCCATCTCTCTCTCTCTCTCTCTCTCTCTCTATCTCTCTCTCCATTTCTCTCCATCTATCTCTCCATCTCTCTCTCTCCCATCTCTCTCTCCGGTCTCCAGTCCACAGGGATCTGAAGCCTCGTAACATCCTGTTGTCTCAGCCAGGGCCCCTGGGGCGGGTGAGAGCGCTGATATCAGACTTTGGCCTGTGTAAAAAGATCCCTGAGGGAAGGACTAGTTTCTCTCTCCGCTCGGGGATACCGGGGACAGAGGGGTGGATCGCCCGGAAGTACTGCTGGACACACCGGAAACAACCGGTGAGAGATACAACACACACACACACACACACACACACACACACACACACACACACACACACACACACACACACACACACACACACACACACACAGTGTGTAAATAATATAAGGTTTTGATATCTTTCCATCCTCTGTGACCTGAAATACTTCAGTTCAGTTTGTTCTACTGGGTTGTACTACTACTATAATACTACTACTACTATAATACTACACCTCCCTCTCTCTAGTGTGTTCTACTACTACTATACTACTACTACTACTACTATAGTACTACTACTACTATAATACTACACCTCCCTCTCTCTAGTGTGTTATAATACTACTACTACTATAATACTACTCCTACTATTATACTACTACTACTATAATACTACTACTTCTACTACTACTACTATAATACTACTACTACTATAATACTACTCTTCCCTCTCTCTAGTGTGTTCTACTACTACTATAATACTACTCCTACTATAATACTACTACTATAATACTACTACTACTATAATACTACTTATACTATAATACTACTACTTCTATAATACTACTACTACTATAATAATACTACTACTACTACTACTACTATAATACAACTCCTCCCTCTCTCTAGTGTGTTCTACTACAACTATAATACTACTACTACTATAATACTACTACTACTATAATTCTACTACTACTATAATACTACACCTCCCTCTCTCTAGTGTGTTCTACTACAACTATAATACTACTACTACTATAATACTACTCCTCTCTCTCTCTATTGTGTTATACTACTACTCTCTCTCTAGTGTGTTCTACTACTACTACTATAATACTACTCCTTCCTCTCTCTAGTGTGTTCTACTACTATAATACTACTCCTACTATAATACTACTACTACTATAATATTCCTCCTCCCTCTCTCTAGTGTGTTCTACTACTACTATAATACTACTCCTTCCTCTCTCTAGTGTGTTCTACTACTACTATAATACTACTCCTCCCTCTCTCTAGTGTGTTCTACTACTACTATAATACTACTCCTACTATAATACTACTACTACTATAATACTACTCTCTAGTGTGTTCTACTACTACTATAATACTACTACTACTATAATACTACTCCTTCCTCTCTCTAGTGTGTTCTACTACTATTATAATACTACTACTACTATAATACTACTACTACTATAATACTACTCCTTCTTCTCTCTAGTGTGTTCTACTACTACTATAATACTACTCCTTCCTCTCTCTAGTGTGTTTTACTACTACTATAATACTACTCCTCCCTCTAGTGTGTTCTACTACTACTATAATACTACTACTACTATAATACTACTCCTTCCTCTCTCTAGTGTGTTCTACTACTACTATAATACTACTCCTTCCTCTCTCTAGTGTGTTTTACTACTATAATACTACTACTACTACTACAATAATACTACTCCTCCTCTCTCTCTAGTGTGTTCTACTACTACTATAATACTACTACTACTATGATACTACTCCTCCCTCTCTCTAGTGTGTTCTCCCTACTATAATACTACTTCCTGTGTTGTAGTATAATAGTGTTGTTTCTCTCCAGACCCGTTGTGACCAGGCTGTGGACGTGTTCTCAGCTGGCTGTGTTTTTCTACTATGTGGTCAGTAAAGGGCAGCACCCGTTTGGCGACACGCTACGACGCCAAGCTAACATCCTGACCGGGAGTACTTCCTCACTCACTTCCTGGAAGACGTGCACGGTGGGTGTGTCGTCTTTCGTTTAGAGACTCTTGAGGTTTTCTGTGATTCTGATTGAGAGCTGGGTAGGGGCGGGGTGAGGTGAGGTTCTAATGGCTGTGCTGTGTGTCCGTCAGATGACGTCATAGCGCGGACCTGATAGAGCGAATGATCAGCAGTGATCCGAGTCCCGCCCCTCCACTTCCTCTATTCTTAAACACCCGTTCTTCTGGAGCCCTGATAAACAACTGCAGTTCTTCCAGGTACCTCCCCTACCTCTACCTCTCTACCTCTACCTATACTTCTACCCCTACCCCTACCTCTATCCCTACCTCTACCCCTACCTCTACCTCTCTACCTCTACCTCTCTACCTCTACTTCTACCCCGACCCCTACCTCTACCTCTACCCCTACCTCTACCTCTCTACCTCTACCCCCTACCTCTACTCCTGCCTCTACCCCTACCTCTACCCTACACCTACCTCTACCTCTACCCCTACCTCTACCCCACCTCTACCCTACCGCTACCCCTCTACCTCTGCCTCCCTACCTCTACCCTACCTCTACCTCCCTACCCCTACCGCTACCCCTCTACCTCTACCCTACCTCTCTACCTCTACCTATACTTCTACCCCTACCCCTACCTCTCATCCCTACCTCTACCCCTACCTCTACCTCTCTACCTCTACCTCTCTACCTCTACTTCTACCCCGACCCTACCTCTACCTCTACCTCTCTACCTCTACCCCTACCTCTACTCCTACCTCTACCCCTACCTCTACCCCTACACCTACCTCTACCTCTACCCCTACCTCTCCCCCCTACCTCTACCCCTACCGCTGCCCCTCTGCACTCTGCCTCCCTACCTCTACCCCTACCTCTGCCTCCCTACCCCCACCGCTGCCCCTCTACCTCTACCCCTACCTCTATACCTCTGTACCTCTGCCCCTCTACCTCTACCCCTACCCCCTACCCCCTACCTCTCTACCTCTACCTCTACCCCTCTACCCTCTACCTCTCTACCTCTCTACCTCTCTACCTCTACCCCTCTACCCCTCTACCCTCTACCTCTACCCCTCCCTACCGCTACCTCTACCCCTCTACCTCTACCCCTCTACCTCTCTACCCCTCTACCCCTCTACCTCTACCCTCTCTACCTCTCTACCTCTACCTCCCTCTACCTCTACCTCTCTACCCCTCTCCCCCTCTACCTCTACCCCTCTACCTCTCTACTTCTCTACCTCTGCCTCCCTACCTCTACCCCTACCTCTACCTCTCTACCTCTCTACCTCTACCTCTCTACCTCTCTACCTCTCACCTCTACTTCTCTACCTCTACCTCCCTCTACCTCTCAACGCTACCTCTACCTCTCTATCTCTACCTCTCTACCTCTCTACCCCTCTACCTCTACCCCTCTACCTCTCTACCCTCTACCCCTCTACCTCTACCCCTCTACTCCTCTACCTCTCTACCTCTCTACCTCTACCTCTACCTCCTTACCTCTACCCCTACCTCTCTACCTCTCTACCTCTCTACCTCTATCCCTCTACCTCTCTACCTCTACCTCTATCTCTACCTCTCTACCTCTACCCCTCTACCTCTACCTCCCTACCTCTACCCCTCTACCGCTACCTCTACCCCTCTACCTCTACCTATACCTCTCTACCTCTACCCCTACCCCTCTACCTCTCTACCTCTCTACCCCTCTACCTCTACCTCACTACCTATCACCTCTACCCCTCTACCTCTCCACCTCTACCTCTACCTCTCTACCCCTCTACCTCCCTCTACCTCTCTACCTCTACCTCCCTCTACCTCTACCTCTCTACCGCTACCTCTCTACCTCTACCTCTACCGCTACCTCTCTACCTCTACCTCTCTACCTCTCTCCCTCTACCTCTCTACCCCTCTACCTCTCCCCTCTACCTCTACCCCTCTACCTCTGTACCCCTCTACTCTCTACCTCCCTACCTCTACCCCTCTACCTCTCTACCTCCCTACCTCTCTACCTCTACCTCTACCTCTCTACCTCTACCTCCCTCTACCACTACACCACTACCTCTACCTCTACCTCTCTACCTCTACCCTCTACCTCTACCTCCCTACCTCTACCTCTCTACCTCTACCTCTCTACCTCCCTACCTCTACCTGTCGCTCTACCTCTCTCTCTACCTCTACCTCTCTACCCCTCTACCTCTCTACCTCTACCTCCCTACCGCTCTACCTCTCGCTCTACCTCTCTCTCTACCTCTACCTCTCTACCTCTACCTCTCTACCTCTACCTCTACCTCTCTACCTCTACCCCTCTACCTCTACCTCTCTACCTCTACCTCTATCCCACTACCTCTACCCCTACCTCCCTACCTCTACCTCTCTATCTCTCTACCCCTCTACCTCTACCACTCTAACTCTACCTCTCTCTCTACCTCTCTACCTCTCTCTACCTCTCTCTCTACCTCTCTCTACCTCTACCTCTCTACCTCCCTTTACCTCTACTTCTCTACCTCTCTCTCTACCTCTCTACCTCTATCTCTATCCCTCTACCTCCCTACCTCTCTAACTCTACCCCTCTACCTCTCTCTCTACCTCTCTCTCTACCTCTACCTCTCTACCTCCCTTTACCTCTACCTCTCTATCTCTCTACCTCTCTACCTCTACCTCTACCCCTCTACCTCTCTAACTCTACCCCTCTACCTCTCTCTCCCTACCTCTACCTCTCTACCTCTACATCTCTACCTCTCTGCCCCTCTACCCCTCTACCCCTCTACCCCTCTACCTCTCTACCCCTCTACCTCACTCTCTCTACCTCTCTACCTCTACCTCTACCTCTCTACCTCTCCCTCTCTACCTCACTCTCTCTACCTCTACCTCTCTACCTCTACCTCTCTACCTCTACCTCTCTACCTCTCCCTCTACCTCACTCTCTCTACCCCTCTACCTCTCTTCCTCTACCTCTCTCTACCTCTACACCTCTACACCTCTACCTCTCTACCTCTACACCTCTACCTCTCTACCTCTACACCTCTACCTCTCTACCTCCCTACGTCTACCTCTACACCTCTACCTCTCTACCTCCCTACGTCTACCTCTACACCTCTTCCTCTACCTCTACCCCTCTACCCCTCTACCTTTACCTCTACCTCTCTACCCCTCTACCTCTACCTCTCTACCTCTACCTCTCTACCTCTCTACCTCTCTACCCCTCTACCACTACCTCTCTACCTCTACCTCTCACTTCTTAATACCCAATCAGACTACTAGTAGGGTATTCAGACCCCCCTCACTTCTCAATACCCAATCAGACTACTATTAGTCTGATTGGGTACTCAATCTACCTCTCTACCTCTACCTCTCTCTCTACCTTTACCTCTGTGTCTGAATACCCTACTAGTAGTCTGATTGGGTATTGAGAAGTGAGGGGGTCTGAATACCCTACTAGTAGTCTGATTGGGTAATGAGAAGTGAGGGGGTCTGAATACCCTACTAGTAGTCTGATTGGGTATTGAGAAGTGATGGGGGTCTGAATACCCTACTAGTAGTCTGATTGGGTAATGAGAAGTGAGGGGGTCTGAATACCCTACTAGTAGTCTGATTGGGTAATGAGAAGTGAGGGGGGTCTGAATACCCTACTAGTAGTCTGATTGGGTATTGAGAAGTGAGGGGGGGTCTGAATACCCTACTAGTAGTCTGATTGGGTATTGAGAAGTGGGGTTGCTAGGGGGTAGTTTTAGTTAGTTGTCGTTAAGACGGTTTGGGGTTGCTAGGCGGGTAGTTTTAGTTAGTCGATCGTTAAGACGGATTTGGGGTTGCTGGGGGTAGTTTAGTTAGTCGTCGTTAAGACGGATTTGGGGTTGCTAGGGGGTAGTTTTAGTTAGTCGTCGTTAAGGCGGATTTGGGGTTGCTAGGGGTAGTTTTAGTTAGTCGTTGTTAAGACGGATTTGGGGTTGCTAGGGGGTAGTTTTAGTTAGTCGTCGTTAAGACGGTTTGGGGTTGCTAGGTTGGTGGTATTAGTTTGTCGTTGTTAAGACGGATTTGGGGTTGCTAGGGGGGGTTCTTTGAAGAGATTTTCAGATGTTTCCTAAGATAGTGTGTCCTTACCTTCTGTTTCCTTTCCTTCTTTGTTTCCTTTCCTTCTTTCCTTCTTTGTTTCTTTTCCTTCTTTCCTTCTTTCTTTCCTTTTCTTTCTTTCCTTTCCATCTTTGTTTCCTTTCCTTCTTTCCTTTATTTCCTTTCCTTTCCTTCTTTGTTTCCTTTCCTTCTTTCCTTCTTTGTTTCCTTTCTTTCTTTTTCTTTTCCTTCTTTCCTTCTTTCTTTCCTTCTTTCTTTCCTTTCCTTCCTTCTTTCCACCTTATATTTGAGTGGATGACCCCATTTACAGTACTATGGTGTTTTAACCGTGTGTGTGTGTGTGTGTGTGTGTGTGTGTGTGTGTGTGTGTGTGTGTGTGTGTGTGTGTGTGTGTGTGTGTGTGTTAGGATGTGAGCGACCGTATAGAGAAGGAAGCTACAGACGGCTCCTTAGTGGTCAGACTAGAGACGGCTGGTAGAGCCGTAGTACGAACCAACTGGAGGATGCACATCTCTGTTCCTCTCCAGACAGGTAACACACCTGACAGGTTACACACCTGACAGGTAACACACCTGAAAGGTAACACACCTGACAGGTAACACACCTGACAAGTAACACACACCAGACAGGTAACACACCTGAAAGGTAACACACCTGACAGGTAACACATCAGACAGGTAACACACCTGACAGGTAACACACCTGACAGGTAACACACCTGACAGGTAACACACCAGACAGGTAACACACACCAGACAGGTAACACACACCAGACAGGTAACACACCTGACAGGTAACACACACCAGACAGTTACAGGTAACACACACCAGACAGATAACACACACCAGACAGGTAACACTCATCTCTCTGTCTCTGTGTTTTCTCTCCAGACCTGAGGAAGTTCAGGACGTATAAAGGGAACTCAGTCAGAGACCTGCTCCGAGCCATGAGAAATAAGGTATATCTGTTATATATTTATATATCAGTGTATTCAGACCCCTTGACTTTTTCCACATTTTGTTACTTTACGGACTTATTCTAAAATAGATTAAATAAGAAAAAATCCTCATCAATCTACACACAATACCCAATAATGACAACGAGAAAACACG
This sequence comes from Salmo salar, assembly GCF_905237065.1. Classification (NCBI taxonomy): domain Eukaryota; kingdom Metazoa; phylum Chordata; class Actinopteri; order Salmoniformes; family Salmonidae; genus Salmo; species Salmo salar. Next base: position 3,157 of record NW_025549660.1, on the reverse strand, counting down.
TTTTTATATATTTTTGCAAATGTATAGAAAAAAAAAAAAAAACGTATTTACATTATGAAGGTGTTTTTAATGTTTTGTACGCTCAGTGTAAACAGGAGACATGAGGAATAAGGGAAACGTGCTGCTTTTTCCTGTCTCTCTCTCTCTCTTCCTCTCTCTTCCTCTCTCTCTTCCTGTCTCTCTTCCTGTCTCTCTTCCTGTCTCTCTCTCTCTCTCTCTCTCTCTTCCTGTCTCTCTTCCTCTCTCTCTCTCTCTCTCTCTTCCTGTCTCTCTCTCTCTTCCTGTCTCTCTCGCTCTCTCTTCCTCTCTCTCTTCCTGTCTCTCTTCCTGTCTCTCTTCCTGTCTCTCTCTCTCTCTCTCTCTTCCTGTCTCTCTTCCTCTCTCTCTCTCTCTCTTCCTGTCTCTCTCTCTTCCTGTCTCTCTCGCTCTCTCTTCCCTGTCTCTCTCGCTCTCTTCCTGTCTCTCGCTCTCTCTTCCTGTCTCTCTCTCTCTCTCTTCCTGTCTCTCTCTCTCTCTGTCTCTCTCTCTCTCTTCCTGTCTCTCTCTCTCTCTTCCTGTCTCTCTCTCTGTCTTCCTGTCTCTCTCTCTGTCTTCCTGTCTCTCTCTCTTCCTATCTCTCCTTCTGTCTTCATCTCCTGTTCACACTGGAGACATGAGGAATAAGGGAAACATGCTGCTCTTTTACAGCTGTTCCAACAATGTGTTGTAGTTAGTAGTGGTGAATGATGAAATGGTTGGAGGATAGTGTTGAACTTCCTGTCTCTCCCTCTCTCTCTTCCTGTCTCTTTCTCTCTCTCCCTCTCTCTTCCTCTCTCTCCCTCTCTTCCTGTCGCTCCCTCTCTGTCTCTCTCTCTTTCCTGTCTCTCTCTCTCTCTTCCTGTCTCTCCATCTCTCTCTCTGTCTCTCTCTCTCTTCCTGTCTCTCTCTCTCTTCCTGTCTCTCTTCCTGTCTCTCTTCCTGTCTCTCTCTGTCTCTCTCTTCCTGTCTCTCTCTCTCTCTCTCTTCCTGTCTCTCTCTCTCTCTCTCTCTCTCTCTCTCTCTCTCTCTCTCTCTCTTCCTGTCTCTCTCTCTCTCTTCCTGTCTCTCTCTCTCTCTTCCTGTCTCTTCCTGTCTCTCTCTCTCTCTTCCTGTCTCTCTCTCTCTCTTCCTGTCTCTCTCTCTCTTCCTGTCCCTCTCTCTCTCTCTCTTCCTGTCTCTCTCTCTCTCTTTCCTGTCTCTCCCCATCTTCCTGTCTCTTCCTGTCTCTCTCTCTCTCTTCCTGTCTCTCTCTCTGTCTTCCTGTCTCTCTCTCTCTCTCTCTGTCTTCCCGTTCTCTGCGTCTGTAGAAAGCACCACTACCATGAGTTGCCAGCGGAGGTCCAGGAGACGTTAGGGGAGGTGCCCGAAGACTTCGTCAGTTACTTCACCTCCCGGTTTCCGCGGTTACTGCTACACACGCACGCCGCGCTCAGCAGCTGTTCACATGAGAGACTTTTCCACCCCTACTACCTTCCCCCCACCGCCAAATAACACACACACACACACACACACACACACACACACACACACACACACACACACACACACACACACACACACACACAGAGGAAAGGTCGCTGGTTCAAATCCCCCAGCCGACTAAAGTGTAAGTTGCTCTGGATAAGAGCGTCTGCTAAATGACTCCAATGTCAAGTGTATAAACACTTTACTGTAGTAGAGCCGGAATGGCTGCTTCATGAATATTCAGAGAGAGAGACTGTTGAATGGCTGCTTCATGAATATTCAGAAAAGAGAGACTGGTGAATGGCTGCTTCATGAATATTCAGAGAGAAAGAGACACTGAATGGCTGCTTCATGAATATTCAGAGAGACTGATGAATGGCTGCTTCATGAATATTCAGAGAGACTGTTGAATGGCTGCTTCATGAATATTCAGAGAGAGACTGTTGAATGACTGCTTCATGAATATTCAGAGGAGAGACTGAATGGCTGCTTCATGAATATTCAGAGAGAGGGACTGTTGAATGGCTGCTTCATGAATATTCAGAGAGAGAGACTGTTGAAATGGCTGCTTCATGAATATTCACAGAGAGACTGATGAATGGCTGCTTCATGAATATTCAGAGAGAGAGACTGATGAATGGCTACTTCATGAATATTCAAAAGCGGACTGAATGACTGCCTCATGAATATTCAGAGCCAGAGTGTTTTTTAACTGCTGTAAATGTTTTACTCGTAACTTACAAGATGAACTGATTTTAACTTTCACCTGGTTTTGATTAGGATAGTCTGTTAGGATAGTTAAATACCCTGCTCTGATAGGATAGTTAAATACCCTGCTCTGATAGGATAGTTAAATACCCTGCTCTGATAGATAGTTAAATACACTGCTCTGACAGGATAGTTAAATACCCTGCTCTGATAGGATAGTTTAAATACACTGGAGAAGGCTGATGGTCGTAAACGAGGTCGTCGTGGTAACAACCAGAGTACTGTGTGTTTTCCCGTTTGCTATTTGAAATCGTGTGGTTCTACAAGACGGGGTTGGGCGGAGCAGGTCACAGGACGACGGAACGACGATACTGACGGATTTCTGCGAAGACTGTTGATGCCGTCGGAGATGCACTTAACTGGACGGTGGTTTTGGGTCCCTGATATATGGAGGGTCAAATCTGATACCCTATTTCTCTCTATGTAGTGCACTAAGTAGTACAGGGGATAGTAAAGGGGTCCAATCTGATGCCCTATTTCTCTCTATGTAGTGCACTAAGTAGTACAGGGAATAGTAAAGGGGTCCAATCTGATGCCCTATTCTCTCTATGTAGTGCACTAACAGAGGATCCAATCTGATGCCCTATTCTCTCTATGTAGTGCACTAACAGGGGGTCCAATCTGATGCCCCTATTCTCTCTATGTAGTGCACTAACAGGGGTCCAATCTGATGCCCTATTCTCTCTATGATACTAACAGGGGTCCAATCTGATGCCCTATTCTCTCTATGTAGTGCACTAACAGGGGTCCAATCTGATGCCCTATTCTCTCTATGTAGTGCACAAACAGGGGGCCCCAATCTGATGCCCTATTCTCTCTATGTAGTGCACTAACAGGGGTCCAATCGATGCCCTATTCTCTCTATGTAGTGCACTAACAGGGGGTCCAATCTGATGCCCTATTCTCT
>NW_025549659.1:15000-35142 GCF_905237065.1 Salmo salar | reverse complement strand
TCCATTTGAACAGGCTAGGCTACCTGTCGTCCCTGCAGCCTAGGGTACCTGCCGTCCCCTGCAGGCTAGGGTACCTGTCGTCCCTGCAGGCTAGTATACCTGTCGTCCCTGCAGGCTAGGCTACCTGTCGTCCCTGCAGGCTAGGGTACCTGTCGTCCCTGCAGGCTAGGCTACCTGTCGTCCCTGCCGGCTAGGGTACCTGTCGTCCCCTGCAGGCTAGGGTACCTGTCGTCCCTGCAGGCTAGGGTACCTGTCGTCCCTGCAGGCTAGGGGTACTGTCGTCCCTGCAGGCTAGGCTACGAGGGTCAGGTGTGGGACTCAGATGGTCACTTTATCACATCACATTCTGGTAGTTGTGGATGGATTATCAGCGATTGGGGTGAAGAAACAGCTGACCTGCGCATCACTAGTGTGTGTGACCTGTGACCTCTTGACCTGTGAGATGATGATCACCGAAACGACTATCAGGTGAGGTCACCAACGACAGGGGAGGTGGAGAGGTGTGTGGAGGTCACCAATGACGGAGAGGGAGAGAGGTGTGTGAGGTCACCAACGACGGAGAGGGAGAGAGAGAGGTGTGTGTTAGGTCACCAACGACGGGGAGGGAGAGAGGGTGTGTGTGAGGTCACCAACGACGGGGAGGGAGAGAGAGAGCTGTGTGTAGGTCACCAACGACGGGGAGGGAGAGAGAGGTGTGTGTGAGGTCACCACGACGGAGAGGAGAGAGAGAGGTGTGTGATGTCACCAACGACGGGAGGGGGAGAGAGAGAGAGGTGTGTGTGAGGTCACCAATGACGGGGAGGGAGAGAGAGAGGTGTGTGTGAGGTCACCAATAACGGGGAGGGAGAGAGAGTGGTGTGTGTGAGGTCACCAACGACGGGGAGGGAGAGAGGTGTGTGTGAGTTCACCAACGACGGAGAGAGAGGAGAGGTGTGAGTGAGGTCACCGTAACGAAGGAGAGAGAGGAGAGGTGTGTGTGAGGTCACCAACGACGGGGAGAGAGGAGAAGTGTGTGTGAGGTCACCAACGACGGAGAGGGAGAGAGAGAGGTGTGTGAGGTCACCAACGACGTGGAGGGAGAGAGGTGTGTGTGAGGTCACCAACGACGGGGAGGGGGAGAGAGAGAGGTGTGTGTGAGGTCACCAACGACGGGGAGGGAGAGAGGTGTGTGTGAGGTCACCAACGACGGAGAGAGAGGAGAGAGGTGTGTGTGAGGTCACCAACGACGGGAGGGAGAGAGAGAGGTGTGTGGAGGTCACCAACGACGGAGAGAAAGAGGTGTGTGTGAGGTCACCAACGACGGGGAGAGAGGAGAGAGGGGTGTGAGGTCACCAACGACGGGGAGGTTAGAGAGAGAGAGAGAGGTGTGTGTGAGGTCACCAACGACGGGGAGGAGAGGGGGTGTGTGAGGTCCCAACGACGGAGAGAGAGAAGAGAGGTGTGTGTGAGGTCTCTTCGATGGGGAGAGAGGAGAGAGGTGTGTGAGGTCACCAACGACGGGGAGAGAGGGAGAGAGGTGTGTGAGGTCACCAACGACGAAGAGGGGAGAGAGGTGTGTGAGGTCACCAACGACGGGGAGAGAGGAGAGAGGTGTGGGGTCACCAACGACGAAGAGGGGAGAGGTGTGTGTGAGGTCACCCGACGACAGAGAGAGAGGAGAGGTGTGTGTGAGGTTACCAACGACGGGGAGAGAGATGAGAGGTGTGTGTGTCACTGATAAACGATTCCAACTTTGACACATTCACCCCCGAAATAAAAACACTTCCTCATAGATTACATTATCCGGTGGTCACCATGGTTACTGGCCCCTGGACAGCCAATCACACACTGATAATACGAGTCTGGCCTAGATACTCACGAGTCATTGATAACCCAGCAGGGAGGGTGTGTGTGTGTGTGTGTGTGTGTGTGTGTGTGTGTGTGTGTGTGTGTGTGTGTGTGTGTGTGTGTGTGTGTGTGTGTGTGTGTGTGTGTGTGTGTGTGTGTGTGTGTGTGTGTGTGTGTGTGTGTGTGTGTGTGTGTGTGTGTGTGCCACAGAGACAGAGGTGGGTGTAGTAAAAAATGCATGAAATGTTCCTGTGAAGCGGAATTACTTCTTCTGCATGTTGAACTCATCTGACAACAATAGAACAACACGAGCATTAATGTGTCTTCAAACTATGAGTAAGACAAGGCATACTGCCTCCCTTGAGAGACAGAAAGAGAGAGAGAGAGAGAGAGAGACACACAGAGAGACAGAGAGAGAGAGAGAGACAAGGCATCCTGCCTCCCCTGAGAGACAGAGAGACACAGAGAGACACAGAGAGACACAGAGAGACACAGAGAGACAGAGAGAGAGACAGAGAGAGAGAGAGAGAGAGAGAGAGAGAGAGACAAGGCATACTGCCTCCCCTGAGAGACAGAAAGAGAGAGACAGAGACAGAGAGACAGAGACACAGAGAGACAGAGAGACAAGGCATACTGCCACCACTGAGAGACAGAAAGAGAGACAGAGAGACAGAGAGACAGAGACACAGAGAGACAGAGAGACAAGGCATACTGCCTCCCCTGAGAGACAGAAAGAGAGACAGAGACACAGAGAGACAGAGAGACAGAGAGAGAGAGAGAGAGAGAGACAGAGAGAGAGACAGAGAGAGAGAGAGACAGAGAGAGAGACAAGGCATACTGCTTCCCCTGAGAGACAGAGAGAGAAACAGAGAGAGACTAGAGAGACACAGAGAGAGAGAGAGAGAGAGAGAGAGAGAGACAAGGCATACTGCCTCCCCTGAGAGACAGAAAGAGAGAGACAGAGACAGAGAAAGAGACAGAGAGAGAGACAGAGAGAGAGAGACAGAGAGAGAGACAAGGCATACTGCCTCCCCCTGAGAGACAGAAAGAGAGAGACAGAGACAGAGACAGAGAGACAGAGAGAGAGAGCGAGACAGAGAGAGACAGAGACAGAGAGAGAGAGAGAGAGAGACAGAGACAGAGACAGAGAGACACAGAGAGAGAGAGAGAGAGACAGAGAGAGAGAGAGAGAGAGAGAGAGAGAGAGAGAGAGAGGTAGAGAGAGACACACAGAGAGACAGAGACAGAGACAGAGAGACAGAGAGAGAGAGAGAAGGCATACTGCATCCCCGAGAGAGAGAGAGAGAGAAACAGAGAGAGAGAGAGAGAGAAACAGAGAGAGAGAGAGAGAGAGAAAGAGAGCGACAGAGAGAGAGAGAGATCCCTAAATCTACACCTTGGCTAACTATTTGACCATGGTCACTGATCAAAACCATAGAAAAACCTTGACAAAGTACAGGCTCAGTGAGCACAGCCTTGCCATTGAGAAGGGTAGACACAGGAAAACCTGGCTCCGTGTAGAGGAAAGGCTGTGCAGCCACTGCACAACTGCAGAACCTGAGACGGAGCTGCATTTCCTGACAAAATGTCAAAAAATATAAAACAATTAGAGAGAGTGTCCACAAAATTTGAAACCCTTATTTAAGGTTTCAAAGACCTCTCTGATGAGAATAGGCTATCCGTCCTGTTGGGGGAGGGACACAGAGAGCTGCCAACCCATTGTAAATATCCAACGCTAAGCTTTGGCAATATGTACATTGTTACGTCATGCCAATAAACCAAATTGAATTGAGAGAGACAGAGACAGAGAGAAGAGGAGAGAGAAATTGTATTTGTCACGTGTGCCCGAATACAACAGGTGTAGGTATATCATTACCGTGAAAAGTTTACTTACAAAACCTTAAAAACATCTTAGGGATAGCCTCCCTTTTTTTCTCTCCAAATTTTCGGACATAAAATGACCAACCCAAATCTAACAGCCTGTAACTCAGCCCCTGAAGCAAGGATGTGCATATTCTTGATATCATTTGAAAGGAAACACTTTGAAGTTTGTTGAAATGTGAGTTGAATTTAGGAGAATATAACCCATTAGATCTGGTAGAAGAAAATCCCCCCCAAAAAAAAAAATAATATATTTATATTTTTCTACAACCATCTTTAAAGAAGAAAAGTCCCAGTTCCAGCCATCACTATGGTTGTAATTCCGATGGTGTCCACAAGATGGCAGCAGTGTATGTGCAAAGTTTCAGACGGATAACTTGAAGTATGAGCAAACTACATGACATTTAGTGTGAAGTCACCCAGGTACATTCGGTCAAATCGTGAAGGAGACATTTACATTCATATTACATTTTTTTTCTGCTAGAATATCGGCAAATCTGTATACTTGGACTTTTGATTTAGCTTTTTCCAGTATTAGTAACAATATTATAAGTTCAACATTTGCAAAACAACCAGTTTTTATAACATCATAACTCTCCGTATTCTTATAATTTTTGTCCAAACGGAAAAAGCTTGCTGTCGACAAGGTTAGCAGCTACATTCTGCGACAGATACGGGGTTTCAGGATACTCCCGAAAAGCCCAGCTCATTGGCTATCTGGCTAGCTTTGTTTGACCCCGATTGGTGCTTATTTGACAAAGTTAGAGTCGATCAAGTGAAGCCCACCAGCGTCATGAAGGCACTGCTCTTTGACCAAATTTGGTGTCCTATAGGATATACTACACCCCTAATGATATAGTGAAGTCTTGTTACATTCTAGGATCTCTGAGGAATAAATACAAATGTGATTTGACTAGTTGAAACAACATTTAGGGTGAGATTTTCACAGATTCCTTTCTTTACAAATTGAACGAGTGGAAATACAAAATCGATCGTGCAATAGGGATCTTTTTTCGGATATGAAAAAGGATTTTATCTAACCAAACGTCACTTCGTGTTATCTCTGGGACCCCTTGGATGATAAATCAGAGCAAGATCTTTAGAATGTAAGTACACATTTCACCTTCAGAGGTGAATGTATTAAAATCGCTGTGAAAAAAAGTGTTTTGTTGTTAGGAGCTCTCCTCAAACAATAGCATGGCATTTTTTCACTGTAATAGCTACTGTAAATCGGACAGTGCAGTTATATTAACAAGAATTTAAGCTTTCAGACGATATAAGACACTTCTATGTACCAACATTTGTTGTTGTTTCTCTAAAATCTGCAATCGTGCTGCATGATTTACAACTGTCCCGTCGACGGGACGCCGATCCCTATAACATTTTAACCAACAATGCAGCTCAAGAAATAGAGTTAGGAAAATATTTACAAAATATACGTCTCTCTCATTAGCTGGTAACACAATAAAATAACAATAACGAGGCTATATACAAGGTGTACCGGTACCAAGTCAGTGTGTGGGGCTACAGGTTAGTCGAGGTAATATGTACATTTAGGTAGGGGTGAAGTGACTATGCATAGATAATAAACAGTGAGTAGCAGCGGGGGGGGGGAGTCAATGTAAATAGTCCTGGGTGGCCATTTTATTAATTGTTCAGGAGTCTTATGGCTTGGGGGTAGAAGCTGTTAAGGAGCCTGTTGGACCTAGACTTGGTGCTCCGGTACCCACTTGCTGTGGAGGTAGCAGAGAGAACAGTCTATGACTTGGGTGACTGGAGTCTCTGACAATTTTTTGGGCCTTCCTCTGACACCGCCTGGTATAGAGGTCCTGGATGTCAGGAAGCTTGGCCCCAGTGATGTACTGGGCTGTACTCACTACCCTCTGTAGTGCCTTACAGTCGGAGGCACGAGCAGTTGCCATACCAGGCGGTGATGCAACCGGTCAGGATGCTCTCGATGGTGCAGCTGTAGAACTTTTTGAGGATCTGGGGACCCATGCCAAAGTCTCCTGAGGGGGAAAAGGTTTTGTCGTATCTTCTTCACGACTGTCTTGGTGTGTTTGGACCATGATAGTTTGTTAGTGATGTGGACACCAAGGAACTTGAAGCTCTCAACCTGCTCCACTGCAGCCCCGTCGATGAGAATGGGGTCGTGTTCGGTCCTCCTTTTCCTGTAGTCCACAATCATCTCCTTTGTCCTGCTCACGTTGAGGGAGAGGTTGTTGTCCTGGCATCACACGGCCAGGTCTCTGAGCTCCTCCCTTTAGGCTGTCTAGTCGTTGTTGGTGGTCAGGCCCACCACTGTTGTGTTGTCAGCAAACTTAATGATGGTGTTATCGTCCTACCCCAGTCTCCCTCCTAGGTGGTGACTATTACCCTCTACTACCCTCTATTACGTTCCTTGCCCCAGCCTCTCTCCTAGGTGGTGACTATTACCCTCTATTACCCTCTATTACCCTCTATTACCCTCCTGCCCCAGCCTCTCTCTCCTAGGTGGTGACTATTACCCTCTATTACCCTCTATTACCCTCTATTACCCTCTATTACCCTCCTGCCCCAGTCTCTCTCTCCTAGGTGGTGTCTACTACCCTCTATTACCCTCCTGCCCCAGTCTCTCTCTCCTAGGTGGTGACTATTACCCTCTATTACCCTCTATTACCCTCTACTACCCTCTATTACCCTCTATTACCCTCTATTACCCTCTATTACCCTCCTGCCCCAGTCTCTCTCTCCTAGGTGGTGACTTTACCCTCTATTACCCTCTATTACCCTCTACTACCCCTCTATTACCCTCTAATACCCTCTACTACCCTCTATTACCCTCTATTACCCTCTATTACCCTCTATTACCCTCCTGCCCCAGTCTCTCTCTCCTAGGTGGTGTCTATTACCATCTATTACCCTCTATTACCCTCTACTACCCTCTATTACCCTCCTGCCCCAGTCTCTCTCTCCTAGGTGGTGTCTATTACCCTCTATTACCCTCTATTACCATCTATTACCCTCCTGCCCCAGTCTCTCTCTCCTAGGTGGTGACTATTACCCTCTATTACCCTCTATTACCCTCTACTACACTCTATTACCCTCCTGCCCCAGTCTCTCTCTCCTAGGTGGTGTCTCTATTACCCTCTATTACCCTCCTGCCCCAGTCTCTCTCTCCTAGGTGGTGACTATTACCCTCTATTACCCTCTATTACCCTCTACTACCCTCTATTACCCTCCTGCCCCAGTCTCTCTCTCCTAGATGGTGTCTATTACCCTCTATTACCCTCCTGCCCCAGTCTCTCTCTCCTAGGTGGTGACTATTACCCTCTATTACCCTCTATTACCCTCTGTTACCCTCCTGCCCCAGTCTCTCTCTCTCCTAGGTGGTGACTATTACCCTCTATTACCCTCTACTACCCTCTATTACCCTCTACTACCCTCTATTACCCTCTATTACCCTCCTGCCCCAGTCTCTCTCTCCTAGGTGGTGACTATTACCCTCTATTACCCTCTACTACCCTCTATTACCCTCTATTACCCTCTACTACCCTCTACTACCCTCTATTACCCTCCTGCCCCAGTCTCTCTCTCCTAGGTGGTGACTATTACCCTCTATTACCCTCTATTACCCTCCTGCCCCAGTCTCTCTCTCCTAGGTGGTGTCTATTACCCTCTATTACCCTCCTGCCCCAGCCTCTCTCTCCTAGGTGGTGTCTATTACCATCTGTTACCCTCTATTACCCTCTACTACCCTCTATTACCCTCCTGCCCCAGCCCCTCTCTCCTCCTCTCTCCTAGCATGTCATCAATCAAACAACAACGTGTTTACATCGGCGACAGATGAACATGTATGAACATGAACAATGCTCTCGGGAGGTTCGTCGCAATCCTCCACCAAACCCCCGGTCTGCCCCCTTTTGTTGACCGACGGGGCTGTGACGGCTGGTTCGGCTACGGTAGACGGAGTCTGTTCTGTTCGGTGTGCAGTAGTAGCCTGTGAGCGAGGAGGGGAAAGCGGGCGGTCGGTCGGTCGGTCACGTGGTCCTGCCTTTCACCGGGTGCGGCTAGGGGTTTTGTGACTCGCGCTGTCAGGCTTTTCAGAGCGGAGCCCAGGCTGGTCGGGGATCCGGGATGATGCACTAGAAGACTCTCCGTTACCGTATGTTTTGCTTCTAAAGTTCCAAACCTCTCTTTCTTTCTTTCTTTCTCTGAGACTGCGGCGTGTTTTTTGAGACAACGTGACTTGTGAGGTTTTCCTCTCCTGTTGGATATTGTTTTTTTTTTAACTGGAGCTCATCGACAGCGAGAGCGAGAGCTAGTGGCTGGATAACAGATAACGGATATTACCGGGGGAAACAGAAGCACGCAGATGGAATATAACGGTTTGGGGAGTTTAGGGCGCTCGACACACCGGGAGTGAAGCTCCCCTTGCGGATGGACTCTCCTCTCATCGGCTCTCTCCGGTAACTAACTAACTAACGACTATAACGTTACTCCGTTCTCTCTCTCTCTCTCTCTCTCTCCATCTCTCTCTCTCTTTATTTACCACTCCATCTCTCTCTCTCTCTCTTTATTTACCCCTCTCTCTCTCCCTCTCTCCCTCTGTCTCTCTCTCTCTCTCTCTCTCTCTCTCTCTCTCTCTCTTTATTTACCACTCCATCTCTCTCTCTCTCTCTCTCTCTCTGTCTCTCTCTCTCTCTCTGTCTCTCTCTCTCTCTTTATTTACCCATCCATCCATCCATCCATCTCTCTCTCTCTCTCTCTCTCTCTCTCTCTCTCCTTCTTTTTAATCTCTCTCTCTATCTTCTCAGTCCGTTGTGTGTTGAGAGATTTGTCCAACAGTAATGTTACTTGCGATGTATCTGTTTCTTTTATGATGTACAGTTGAAGTCGGAGGTTTACATACACTTAGGTTGGAGTCATTAAAACTCGTTTTTCAACCACTCCACAACTGTCTTGTTACCAAACTATAGTTTTGGCAAGTCGGTTAGGACATCTACTTTGTCTATGACACAAGTAATTTTTCCAGCAATTGTTTACAGACAGATTATTTCACTTATAATTCACTGTATCACAATTCCAGTGGGTCAGAAGTTTACATACACTAAGTTGACTGTGCCTTTAAACAGCTTGGAAAATTCCAGAAAATGATGTCATAGCATTAGAAGCTTCTGATAGGCTAATTGACATAATTTGAGTCAATTGGAGGTGTACCTGTGTGTACCTTCAAACTCAGTGCCTCTTTTGCTTGACATCATGGGAAAATCAAAAGAAATCAGCCAAGACTTCAGAAAGAAAATTGTAGACCTCCACAAGTCTGGTTCATCCTCGGGAGCGATTTCCAAACGGCTGAAGGTACCACGTTCATCTGTACAAACAATAGTACGCAAGTATAAACACCATGGGACCACGCAGCCAACTTATTGTGGGAAGCTTGAGGAAGGCTACCCGAAGCATTTGACCCAAGTTAAACAATTTAAAGGCAATGCTACCAAATACTAATTGAGTGTATGTAAACTTCTCACCCATTGGGAATGCGATGAAAGAAATAAAAGCTGAAATAAATCATTCTCTCTACTATTATTCTGACATTTCACATTCTTAAAAATAAAGTGGTGATCCTAACTGACCTAAAACAGGGAATTTTTTACTAGGATTAAATGTCAGGAATTGTGAAAAACTGAGTTTAAATGGATTTGGCGAAAGGTGTATGTAAACTTCTGACTTCAACTGTAAATACTGTCTGTGTTTTAGCCTGTATGTGTTACAATAAACATGTAGATGGCTGTCTAAGTTTAAATTTGTACCTCTTTACCTCACCTCTCACAGTAGAATAATAGTAAATCAGTCTAAAGTTGTACCTCTTTACCTCACCTCTCACAGTAGAATAATAGTCATCATTAGTATAAAGTTGTACCTCTTTACCTCACCTCTCTCAGTAGAATAAATCATCATTAGTCAAGTTGTACCTCTTTACCTCACCTCTCTCAGTAGAATAATAGTCTATCAGTCTAAAGTTGTACCTCTTTACCTCACCTCTCTCAGTAGAATAATAGTCTATCAGTCTAAAGTTGTACCTCTTTACCTCACCTCTCTCAGTAGAATAAGTCATCATTAGTCAAGTTGTACCTCTTTACCTCACCTCTCTCAGTAGAATAATAGTCTATCAGTCTAAAGTTGTACCTCTTTTACTCACCTCTCTCAGTAGAATAATAGTTTATCAGTCTCAAGTTGTACCTCTTTACCTCACCTCTCTCAGTAGAATAACAGTCATCATTAGTCAAGTTGTACCTCTTTACCTCACCTCTCACAGTAGAATAATAGTCTATCAGTCTAAAGTTGTACCTCTTTACCTCACCTCTCTCAGTAGCATAATAGTCTATCAGTCTAAAGTTGTACCTCTTTACCTCACCTCTCTCAGTAGAATAATAGTCTATCAGTCTCAAGTTGTACCTCTTTACCTCACCTCTCTCAGTAGAATAACAGTCATCATTAGTCAAGTTGTACCTCTTTACCTCACCTCTCACAGTAGAATAATAGTCTATCAGTCTAAAGTTGTACCTCTTTACCTCACCTCTCTCAGTAGCATAATAGTCTATCAGTCTAAAGTTGTACCTCTTTACCTCACCTCTCACAGTAGAATAATAGTCTATCAGTCTAAAGTTGTACCTCTTTACCTCACCTCTCTCAGTAGCATAACAGTCTATCAGTCTAAAGTTGTACCTCTTTACCTCACCTCTCTCAGTAGAATAAGTCATCATTAGTCAAGTTGTACCTCTTTACCTCACCTCTCTCAGTAGAATAATAGTCTATCAGTCTAAAGTTGTACCTCTTTACCTCACCTCTCTCAGTAGAATAATAGTCTATCAGTCTAAAGTTGTACCTCTTTACCTCACCTCTCACAGTAGAATAATAGTCTATCAGTCAAAAGTTGTACCTCTTTACCTCACCTCTCTCAGTAGAATAATAGTCTATCAGTATAAAGTTGTACCTCTTTACCTCACCTCTCTCAGTAGAATAATAGTCTATCAGTCTAAAGTTGTACCTCTTTACCTCACCTCTCTCAGTAGCATAATAGTCTATCAGTCTAAAGTTGTACCTCTTTACCTCACCTCTCTCAGTAGAATAAGTCATCATTAGTCAAGTTGTACCTCTTTACCTCACCTCTCTCAGTAGCATAATAGTCTATCAGTCTAAAGTTGTACCTCTTTACCTCACCTCTCACAGTAGAATAATAGTCTATCAGTCTAAAGTTGTACCTCTTTACCTCACCTCTCTCAGTAGAATAAGTCATCATTAGTCAAGTTGTACCTCTTTACCTCACCTCTCTCAGTAAAATAATAGTCTATCAGTCTAAAGTTGTACCTCTTTACCTCACCTCTCTCAGTAGAATAATAGTCTATCAGTCTAAAGTTGTACCTCTTTACCTCACCTCTCTCAGTAGAATAATAGTCTATCAGTCTAAAGTTGTACCTCTTTACCTCACCTCTCACAGTAGAATAATAGTCATCATTAGTCAAGTTGTACCTCTTTACCTCACCTCTCTCAGTAGAATAATAGTCTATCAGTCTAAAGTTGTACCTCTTTACCTCACCTCTCACAGTAGAATAATAGTCTATCAGTCTAAAGTTGTACCTCTTTACCTCACCTCTCTCAGTAGCATAATAGTCTATCAGTCTAAAGTTTTACCTCTTTACCTCACCTCTCTCAGTAGAATAATAGTCTATCAGTCTAAAGTTGTACCTCTTTACCTCACCTCTCTCAGTAGAATAAGTCATCATTAGTCAAGTTGTACCTCTTTACCTCACCTCTCTCAGTAGAATAATAGTCTATCAGTCTAAAGTTGTACCTCTTTACCTCACCTCTCTCAGTAGAATAATAGTCTATCAGTCTAAAGTTGTACCTCTTTACCTCACCTCTCACAGTAGAATAATAGTCTATCAGTCTAAAGTTTTACCTCTTTACCTCACCTCTCTCAGTAGAATAAGTCATCATTAGTCAAGTTGTACCCCTTTACCTCACCTCTCTCAGTAAAATAATAGTCTATCAGTCTCAAGTTGTACCTCTTTACCTCACCTCTCACAGTAGAATAATAGTCATCATTAGTATAAAGTTGTACCTCTTTACCTCACCTCTCTCAGTAGAATAACAGTCATCATTAGTCAAGTTGTACCTCTTTACCTCACCTCTCTCAGTAGAATAATAGTCTATCAGTCTCAAGTTGTACCTCTTTACCTCACCTCTCACAGTAGAATAATAGTCATCATTAGTATAAAGTTGTACCTCTTTACCTCACCTCTCTCAGTAGAATAACAGTCATCATTAGTCAAGTTGTACCTCTTTACCTCACCTCTCACAGTAGAATAATAGTCATCATTAGTCTCAAGTTGTACCTCTTTACCTCACCTCTCTCAGTAGAATAATAGTCATCATTAGTCTATCAAGTTAGTATCTCTACCTCTTTACCTCACCTCTCACAGTAGAATAATAGTCTATCAGTCAAAAGTTGTTCCTCTTTACCTCACCTCTCACAGCAGAATAGTAGTCACCATTAGTCAAGTTGTACCTCTTTACCTCACCTCTCACAGTAGAATAATAGTCTATCAGTCAAAAGTTGTACCTCTTTACCTCACCTCTCTCAGTAGAATAAGTCATCATTAGTCAAGTTGTACCTCTTTACCTCACCTCTCTCAGTAAAATAATAGTCTATCAGTCTAAAGTTGTACCTCTTTACCTCACCTCTCTCAGTAGAATAATAGTCTATCAGTCTAAAGTTGTACCTCTTTACCTCACCTCTCTCAGTAGAATAATAGTCTATCAGTCTAAAGTTGTACCTCTTTACCTCACCTCTCACAGTAGAATAATAGTCATCATTAGTCAAGTTGTACCTCTTTACCTCACCTCTCTCAGTAGAATAATAGTCTATCAGTCTAAAGTTGTACCTCTTTACCTCACCTCTCACAGTAGAATAATAGTCTATCAGTCTAAAGTTGTACCTCTTTACCTCACCTCTCTCAGTAGCATAATAGTCTATCAGTCTAAAGTTGTACCTCTTTACCTCACCTCTCTCAGTAGAATAATAGTCTATCAGGCTAAAGTTGTACCTCTTTACCTCACCTCTCTCAGTAGAATAAGTCATCATTAGTCAAGTTGTACCTCTTTACCTCACCTCTCTCAGTAGAATAATAGTCTATCAGTCTAAAGTTGTACCACTTTACCTCACCTCTCTCAGTAGAATAATAGTCAATCAGTCTAAAGTTGTACCTCTTTACCTCACCTCTCACAGTAGAATAATAGTCTATCAGTGAAAAGTTGTACCTCTTTACCTCACCTCTCTCAGTAGAATAATAGTCTATAAGTCTAAAGTTGTACCTCTTTACCTCAATTCTCTCAGTAGAATAAGTCATCATTAGTCAAGTTGTACCTCTTTACCTCACCTCTCTCAGTAGAATAATAGTCTATCAGTCTAAAGTTGTACCTCTTTACCTCACCTCTCTCAGTAGAATAATAGTCTATCAGTCTAAAGTTGTACCTCTTTACCTCACCTCTCACAGTAGAATAATAGTCTATCAGTCTAAAGTTGTACCTCTTTACCTCACCTCTCTCAGTAGAATAATAGTCTATCAGTCTAAAGTTGTACCTCTTTACCTCACCTCTCACAGTAGAATAATAGTCATCATTAGTCAAGTTGTACCTCTTTACCTCACCTCTCAAAGTAGAATAATAGTCTATCAGTCTAAAGTTGTACCTCTTTACCTCACCTCTCTCAGTAGCATAATAGTCTATCAGTCTAAAGTTGTACCTCTTTACCTCACCTCTCTCAGTAGAATAATAGTCTATCAGTCTAAAGTTGTACCTCTTTACCTCACCTCTCTCAGTAGAATAAATCATCATTAGTCAAGTTGTACCTCTTTACCTCACCTCTCTCAGTAGAATAACAATCATCATTAGTCAAGTTGTACCTCTTTACCTCACCTCTCACAGTAGAATAATAGTCATCATTAGTCTCAAGTTGTACCTCTTTACCTCACCTCTCTCAGTAGAATAATAGTCATCATTAGTCTCAAGTTGTACCTCTTTACCTCACCTCTCACAGTAGAATAATAGTCATCATTAGTCTCAAGTTGTACGTCTTTACCTCACCTCTCACAGTAGAATAATAGTCTATCAGTCAAAAGTTGTACCTCTTTACCTCACCTCTCACAGCAGAATAGTAGTCACCATTAGTCAAGTTGTACCTCTTTACCTCACCTCTCTCAGTAGAATAATAGTCTATCAGTCTAAAGTTGTACCTCTATACCTCACCTCTCTCAGTAGAATAATAGTCTATCAGTCTAAAGTTGTACCTCTTTACCTCACCTCTCACAGTAGAATAATAGTCTATCAGTCTAAAGTTGTACCTCTTTACCTCACCTCTCACAGTAGAATAATAGTAATCATTAGTCTCAAGTTGTACCTCTTTACCTCACCTCTCTCAGTAGAATAATAGTCATCATTAGACTAAAGTTGTACCTCTTTACCTCACCTCTCTCAGTAGAATAATAGTCTATCAGTCTAAAGTTATACCACTTTACCTCACCTCTCTCAGTAGAATAATAGTCAATCAGTCTAAAGTTGTACCTCTTTACCTCACCTCTCACAGTAGAATAATAGTCTATCAGTGAAAAGTTGTACCTCTTTACCTCACCTCTCTCAGTAGAATAATAGTCTATAAGTCTAAAGTTGTACCTCTTTACCTCAATTCTCTCAGTAGAATAAGTCATCATTAGTCAAGTTGTACCTCTTTACCTCACCTCTCTCAGTAGAATAATAGTCTATCAGTCTAAAGTTGTACCTCTTTACCTCACCTCTCTCAGTAGAATAATAGTCTATCAGTCTAAAGTTGTACCTCTTTACCTCACCTCTCACAGTAGAATAATAGTCTATCAGTCTAAAGTTGTACCTCTTTACCTCACCTCTCTCAGTAGAATAATAGTCTATCAGTCTAAAGTTGTACCTCTTTACCTCACCTCTCACAGTAGAATAATAGTCATCATTAGTCAAGTTGTACCTCTTTACCTCACCTCTCACAGTAGAATAATAGTCTATCAGTCTAAAGTTGTACCTCTTTACCTCACCTCTCTCAGTAGCATAATAGTCTATCAGTCTAAAGTTGTACCTCTTTACCTCACCTCTCTCAGTAGAATAATAGTCTATCAGTCTAAAGTTGTACCTCTTTACCTCACCTCTCTCAGTAGAATAAATCATCATTAGTCAAGTTGTACCTCTTTACCTCACCTCTCTCAGTAGAATAACAGTCATCATTAGTCAAGTTGTACCTCTTTACCTCACCTCTCACAGTAGAATAATAGTCATCATTAGTCTCAAGTTGTACCTCTTTACCTCACCTCTCTCAGTAGAATAATAGTCATCATTAGTCTCAAGTTGTACCTCTTTACCTCACCTCTCACAGTAGAATAATAGTCATCATTAGTCTCAAGTTGTACCTCTTTACCTCACCTCTCACAGTAGAATAATAGTCTATCAGTCAAAAGTTGTACCTCTTTACCTCACCTCTCACAGCAGAATAGTAGTCACCATTAGTCAAGTTGTACCTCTTTACCTCACCTCTCTCAGTAGAATAATAGTCTATCAGTCTAAAGTTGTACCTCTATACCTCACCTCTCTCAGTAGAATAATAGTCTATCAGTCTAAAGTTGTACCTCTTTACCTCACCTCTCACAGTAGAATAATAGTCTATCAGTCTAAAGTTGTACCTCTTTACCTCACCTCTCACAGTAGAATAATAGTAATCATTAGTCTCAAGTTGTACCCTCTTTACCTCACCTCTCTCAGTAGAATAATAGTCATCATTAGACTAAAGTTGTACCTCTTTACCTCACCTCTCTCAGTAAAATAATAGTCTATCAGTCTAAAGTTGTACCTCTTTACCTCACCTCTCACAGTAGAATAATAGTCTATAATTCAGAAGTTGTACATCTTTACCTCACCTCTCTCAGTAGAATAATAGTCTATCAGTCTAAAGTTGTACCTCTTTACCTCACCTCTCACAGTAGAATAATAGTCATCATTAGTCTAAAGTTGTACCTCTTTACCTCACCTCTCTCAGTAGAATATTAGTCATCATTAGTCTAAAGTTGTACCTCTTTACCTCACCTCTCACAGCAGAATAATAGTCATCATTAGTCTCAAGTTGTACCTCTTTACCTCACCTCTCACAGTAGAATAATAGTCATCATTAGTCAAGTTGTACCTCTTTACCTCACCTCTCACAGTAGAATAATAGTCATCATTAGTCAAGTTGTCCCTCTTTACCTCACCTCTCACAGTAGAATAATAGTCATCATTAGTCAAGTTGGACCTCTTTACCTCACCTCTCACAGTAGAATAATAGTCATCATTAGTCTAAAGTTGTACCTCTTTACCTCACCTCTCACAGTAGAATAATAGTGTATCAGTCTGAAGTTGTACTTCTTTACCTCACCTCTCACAGTAGAATAATAGTCATCATTAGTGAAGTTGTACCTCTTTACCTCACCTCTCACAGTAGAATAATAGTCATCATTAGTCAAGTTGTCCCTCTTTACCTCACCTCTCACAGTAGAATAATAGTCTATCAGTCAAAAGTTGTACCTCTTTACCTCACCTCTCTCAGTAGAATAATAGTCTATCATTGTCTGAAGTTGTACCTCTTTACCTCACCTCTCACAGTAGAATAATTCATCATTAGTCAAGTTGTACCTCTTTACCTCACCTCTCTCAGTAGCATAATAGTCTATCAGTCTAAAGTTGTACCTCTTTACCTCACCTCTCTCAGTAGAATAATAGTCTATCAGGCTAAAGTTGTACCTCTTTACCTCACCTCTCTCAGCAGAATAAGTCATCATTAGTCAAGTTGTACCTCTTTACCTCACCTCTCTCAGTAGAATAATAGTCTATCAGTCTAAAGTTGTACCTCTTTACCTCACCTCTCTCAGTAGAATAATAGTCTATCAGTCTAAAGTTGTACCTCTTTACCTCACCTCTCACAGTAGAATAATAGTCTATCAGTGAAAAGTTGTACCTCTTTACCTCACCTCTCTCAGTAGAATAATAGTCTATAAGTCTAAAGTTGTACCTCTTTACCTCAACTCTCTCAGTAGAATAATAGTCATCATTAGTCTCAAGTTGTACCTCTTTACCTCACCTCTCTCAGTAGAATAATAGTCTATCAGTCTAAAGTTGTACCTCTTTACCTCACCTCTCTCAGTAGAATAATAGTCTATCAGTCTAAAGTTGTACCTCTTTACCTCACCTCTCACAGTAGAATAATAGTCTATCAGTCTAAAGTTGTACCTCTTTACCTCACCTCTCTCAGTAGAATAATAGTCTATCAGTCTAAAGTTGTACCTCTTTACCTCACCTCTCACAGTAGAATAATTGTCATCATTAGTCAAGTTGTACCTCTTTACCTCACCTCTCACAGTAGAATAATAGTCTATCAGTCTAAAGTAGTACCTCTTTACCTCACCTCTCACAGTAGCATAATAGTCTATCAGTCTAAAGTTGTACCTCTTTACCTCACCTCTCTCAGTAGAATAATAGTCATCATGTCTAAAGTTGTACCTCTTTACCTCACCTCTCTCAGTAGAATAAGTCATCATTAGTCTCAAGTTGTACCTCTTTACCTCACCTCTCTCAGTAGAATAATAGTCTCATCATTAGTCAAGTTGTACCTCTTTACCTCACCTCTCACAGTAGAATAATAGTCATCATTAGTCTCAAGTTGTACCTCTTTACCTCACCTCTCTCAGTAGAATAATAGTCATCATTAGTCTCAAGTTGTACCTCTTTACCTCACCTCTCACAGTAGAATAATAGTCATCATTAGTCTCAAGTTGTACCTCTTTACCTCACCTCTCACAGTAGAATAATAGTCTATCAGTCAAAAGTTGTACCTCTTTACCTCACCTCTCACAGCAGAATAGTAGTCACCATTAGTCAAGTTGTACCTCTTTACCTCACCTCTCTCAGTAGAATAATAGTCTATCAGTCTAAAGTTGTACCTCTATACCTCACCTCTCTCAGTAGAATAATAGTCTATCAGTCTAAAGTTGTACCTCTTTACCTCACCTCTCACAGTAGAATAATAGTCTATCAGTCTAAAGTTGTACCTCTTTACCTCACCTCTCACAGTAGAATAATAGTAATCATTAGTCTCAAGTTGTACCTCTTTACCTCACCTCTCTCAGTAGAATAATAGTCATCATTAGACTAAAGTTGTACCTCTTTACCTCACCTCTCTCAGTAAAATAATAGTCTATCAGTCTAAAGTTGTACCTCTTTACCTCACCTCTCACAGTTGAATAATAGTCTATAATTCAGAAGTTGTACATCTTTACCTCACCTCTCTCAGTAGAATAATAGTCTATCAGTCTAAAGTTGTACCTCTTTACCTCACCTCTCACAGTAGAATAATAGTCATCATTAGTCTAAAGTTGTACCTCTTTACCTCACCTCTCTCAGTAGAATAATAGTCAATCAGTCTAAAGTAGGACATCTTTACCTCACCTCTCACAGTAGAATAATAGTCATCATCAGTCTAAAGTTGTACCTCTTTACCTCACCTCTCTCAGTAGAATAATAGTCATCATTAGTCTAAAGTTGTACCTCTTTACCTCACCTCTCTCAGTAGAATATTAGTCATCATTAGTCTAAAGTTGTACCTCTTTACCTCACCTCTCACAGCAGAATAATAGTCATCATTAGTCTCAAGTTGTACCTCTTTACCTCACCTCTCACAGCAGAATAATAGTCATCATTAGTCAAGTTGTACCTCTTTACCTCACCTCTCACAGTAGAATAATAGTCATCATTAGTCAAGTTGTCCCTCTTTACCTCACCTCTCACAGTAGAATAATAGTCATCATTAGTCAAGTTGGACCTCTTTACCTCACCTCTCACAGTAGAATAATAGTCATCATTAGTCTAAAGTTGTACCTCTTTACCTCACCTCTCACAGTAGAATAATAGTGTATCAGTCTGAAGTTGTACTTCTTTACCTCACCTCTCACAGTAGAATAATAGTCATCATTAGTGAAGTTGTACCTCTTTACCTCACCTCTCACAGTAGAATAATAGTCATCATTAGTCAAGTTGTCCCTCTTTACCTTACCTCTCACAGTAGAATAATAGTCTATCATTCAAAAGTTGTACGTCTTTACCTCACCTCTCTCAGTAGAATAATAGTCTATCAGTCTGAAGTTGTACCTCTTTACCTCACCTCTCACAGTAGAATAATAGTCATCATAGTCAAAGTTGTACCTCTTTACCTCACCTCTCTCAGTAGAATAATAGTCTATCAGTCTAAAGTTGTACCTCTTTACCTCACCTCTCACAGTAGAATAATAGTCTATCAGTCTAAAGTTGTACCTCTTTACCTCACCTCTCTCAGTAGAATAATAGTCTATCAGTCTAAAGTTGTACCTCTATACCTCACCTCTCACAGTAGAATAATAGTCATCATTAGTCAAGTTGTACCTCTTTACCTCACCTCTCACAGTAGAATAATAGTCATCATTAGTCAAGTTGTCCCTCTTTACCTTACCTCTCACAGTAGAATAATAGTCTATCAGTCAAAAGTTGTACCTCTTTACCTCACCTCTCTCAGTAGAATAATAGTCTATCAGTCTGAAGTTGTACCTCTTTACCTCACCTCTCACAGTAGAATAATTCATCATTAGTCAAGTTGTACCTCTTTACCTCACCTCTCTCAGTAGAATAATAGTCTATCAGTCTAAAGTTGTACCTCTTTACCTCACCTCTCTCAGTAGAATAATAGTCTATCAGTCTAAAGTTGTACCTCTTTACCTCACCTCTCACAGTAGAATAATAGTCTATCAGTCTAAAGTTGTACCTCTTTACCTCACCTCTCTCAGTAGAATAATAGTCTATCAGTCTAAAGTTGTACCTCTATACCTCACCTCTCACAGTAGAATAATAGTCATCATTAGTCAAGTTGTACCTCTTTACCTCACCTCTCACAGTAGAATAATAGTCTATCAGTCTAAAGTTGTACCTCTTTACCTCACCTCTCTCAGTAGCATAATAGTCTATCAGTCTAAAGTTGTACCTCTTTACCTCACCTCTCTCAGTAGAATAAGTCATCATTAGTCAAGTTGTACCTCTTTACCTCACCTCTCTCAGTAGAATAACAGTCATCATTAGTCAAGTTGTACCTCTTTACCTCATCTCTCTCAGTAGAATAATAGTCTATCAGTCTAAAGTTGTACCTCTTTACCTCACCTCTCACAGTAGAATAATAGTCTATCAGTCAAAAGTTGTACCTCTTTACCTCACCTCTCTCAGTAGAATAATAGTCTATCAGTCTCAAGTTGTACCTCTTTACCTCACCTCTCACAGTAGAATAATAGTCATCATTAGTATAAAGTTGTACCTCTTTACCTCACC
>NW_025549659.1:7500-10000 GCF_905237065.1 Salmo salar | reverse complement strand
AGAGAGCAGCGAGAAACCAGAGAGAGCGAGCGAGAACCAGAGAGCGAAAGCGATGAACCAGAGAGAGCGAAGGAGAACCAGAGAGAGCGAAGGGAGAACCAGAGAGAGAGAGAGAACAGAGAGAGAGAGAGAGAACCAGAGAGAGAGAACCAGAGAGAGAGAGGAACCAGAGAGGGAGAGAGAAACAGAGAGAGAACCAGAGAGAGCGGTGAGAGAACCCCAGAGGAGAGAGAGTCCAGAGAGAGCAAGAGAGAAACCAGAGAGAGAGAGAACCAGAGAGAGCGAGAGAGCGAGCAGAGCGAGAGAGAGCGAAAGCAGAGAGAAAACCAGAGAGAGAGAGAGAAAACCAGAGAGAGCGAAACCAGAGAGAGAACTAGAGAGAGTGAGAGAGAGAGAGAACCAGAGAGAGAGAGAACCAGAGAGAGAGAGAGAAACTGAGAGAAGGAGAGAGAACCAGAGAGAGAACCAGAGAGAGAGGTCCAGAGAGAGAGAGAGAACCAGAGAGAGGCAGAGAACCAGAGAGAGAGAGAGCGAGAGAACCAGAGAGAGAGAGTGAAAACCAGAGAGAAACCAGAGAGCGAACCAGAGAGAACCAGAGCTGTAAACTAGAGAGAGAGAGCGAGAGAACCAGAGAGAGAGAGAGCGAGAGAGAGAGAGCGAGAACCAAGAGAGAGAGAGAGAGAGAGAGAACCAGAGAGAGAGAGAGAGCGAAACCAGAGAGAGCGAGAGCTTGTAGAGATGAGAACCAGAGAGCTTAACAGAACCAGAGAGAGCGAGCGAGAACCAGAGAGAGCGAGCGAGAACCAGAGAGAGAGCACAGAACCAGAGAGAGCGAAATGAGAACCAGAGAGAGCGGAAGAGAACCAGAGAGAGAGCGAGCGAGAAACTAGAGAGAGAGAGAGAGAACCAGAGAGAGAGAGAGAGAAACCAGAGAGAGAGAGAGAGAGAACCAGAGATAGAGAGAGAGCGAGCGAACCAGAGAGAGAGCGAGCGAAAACCAGAGAGAGAGAGCCAACCAGAGAGAGAGAGAGAGAGAGCGAACTGTGAGAGAGAGAGAGAGAGAGAGTGAACCAGAGAGAGAGAGAGAGAGAGCAAACCAGAGAGAGAGAGAGAGAGAGCTAATCAGAGAGAGAGAGAGAGAGAGAGTGAAATCCAGAGAGAGAGAGAGAGAGAGTGAACCAGAGAGAGAGAGAGATGTAATCCAGAGAGAGAGAGAGCGAATCAGAGAGAGAGAGAGAGAGAGCGAAAACCAGAGAGAGAGAGAGAGAGCGAACCAGAGAGAGGGGGAGAGAGAGCGAACCAGAGAGAGAGAGAGAGCGAACCAGAGAGAGAGAGAGAGAGAGCAAACTAGAGAGAGAGAGAGAGAGCGAATCTGTGAGAGAGAGAGAGAGAGAGCTAACCAGAGAGAGAGAGAGAGAGAGCGAACCAGAGAGAGAGAGAGAGAGCGAACTAGAGAGAGAGAGAGAGAGAGCGAATCAGAGAGAGAGCTAACCAGAGAGAGAGAGAGAGAGAGAAACCAGAGAGAGCAACTAGAGAGAGAGTTGAACCAGAGAGAGAGCAACCAGAGAGAGCGGTCCAGAGAGAGAGAGAGAAACGAAAACCAGAGAGAGAGAGAGAGAGCCAACCAGAGAGAGAGAGCGAACCAGAGAGAGAGAGAGAGCTAACCAGAGAGAGAGAGAGAGCGAGAACCAGAGAGAGAGCGAGCGAACCAGAGAGAGAGCGAGTGAGAACAGAGAGAGAGCGAGCGAGAACCAGAGAGCGATGAGAAACCAGAGAGAGAGAGAGAGCGAGAACCAGAGAGAGAGAGAGAAACCAGAGAGAGAGAGAGAGAGAACCAGAGAGAGAGAGAGAAACCAGAGAGAGAGAGAGAGAGAGAGCGAAAGGACCAGAGAGAGAGAGAGCGATTCGAGAGAGAGAGAGAGCACCAGAGAGAGAGAGAGCCAAATCTTCAGAGAGAGAGAGAGAGAGAGAGAGCGAACCAGAGAGAGAGAGAGAGAGAGAGAGAGAGCGAACTAGAGAGAGAGAGAGAGAGAGGCAACCAGAGAGAGAGAGAGAGAGAGAGCGAAACTCAGAGAGAGAGCGAGAGAGAGAGAGAGAACCAGAGAGAGAGCGAACCAGAGAGAGAGCGAACCAGAGAGAGAGAGAGCGAAAACCAGAGAGAGAGAGAGAGAGAGAGAGAGCGACCCAGAGAGAGAGAGAGAGAGCAACCAGAGAGAGAGAGAGAGAGAGAGCGAACCAGAGAGAGAGCGAGAGAGAGAGGAGAACCAGAGAGAGAGCGAACCAGAGAGAGCACCAGAGAGAGAGAGAGAGAGAGAGCACCCAGAGAGAGAGAGAGAGAGAGAGAGTTAACCAGAGAGAGAGAGAGAGCGAATCCAGAGAGAGAGAGATAAACCAGAGAGAGAGAGCGAACTCAGAGAGAGAGATAACTAGGAGAGAGAAACCAGAGAGCGAACCAGAGAGAGAACCAGAGAGAACCAGAGAGAGAGCGAACCAGAGAGAG
>NW_025549659.1:0-2500 GCF_905237065.1 Salmo salar | reverse complement strand
AGAGAGAGCTAACCAGAGAGAGAGAGAGAGTGAACCAGAGAGAGAGAGAGAGTGAAAACCAGAGAGAGAGAGAGAGAACTAGAGAGAGAGAGAGAGAGAGCGAACCAGAGAGAGAGAGAGAGATAAAATCAGAGAGAGAGAGAGAGAGCGAACCAGAGAGAGAGAGAGAGAGCGAAACAGAGAGAGAGAGAGAGAGACAACTAGAGAGAGAGAGAGAGAGCGAACAGAGAGAGAGAGAGAGCGAAACAGAGAGAGAGAGAGAGAGAGAGCGAACCAGAGAGAGAGAGAGAGAGAGCGAAATCCAGAGAGAGAGAGAGAGAGAGCGAACCAGGAGAGAGAGAGAGAGAGCGAACTCAGAGAGAGAGCGAGAGAGCGAACCAGAGAGAGAGCGAGAGAGAGAGAGAGAGAGAGAGCGAACCAGAGAGAGAGCGAACCAGAGAGAGAGCGAACCAGAGAGAGAGCGAATCAGAGAGAAATCGAAACCAGAGAGAGAGAGAGAGAGCACGAACCAGAGAGAGAGAGAGCGAGAGAGAGAGAGAGAGCTAAACACCAGAGAGCGAACCAGAGAGAGAGAGAGAGCAACCAGAGAGAGAGAGAGAGCGAACCAGAGAGAGAGAGAGAGCGAACTAGAGAGAGAGAGAGAGAGCGAAAATCAGAGAGAGAGAGCGAAAACTGCAGAGAGAGAGAGAGAGCGCAACCAGAGAGAGAGAGAGCGAACCAGAGCGATCCACAGAGAGAGCGAGCGAGAACCAGAGAGAGAGCTGAAGAGAAAACCAGAGAGAGAGCGAAACAGAAACCAGAGAGAGAGAGAGAGAGAACTAGAGAGAGAGAGAGAGAGAACCAGAGAGAGAGAGAGAGAGAGAAACCAGAGAGAGAGAGAGAGAACCAGAGAGAGAGAGAGAGAGAGAGAAAGCCAACCAGAGAGAGAGAGAGCCAACCAGAGAGAGAGAGAGCGAAATTCAGAGAGAGAGAGAGAGAGCGAACCAGAGAGAAACCAGAGAGAGAGAGCTAACCAGAGAGAGAGCGAACTAGAGAGAGAGAGAGCAAACTAGAGAGAGAGAGAGAAGAGAGAGAGAGCGAACCAGAGAGAGAGAGAGCGAACCAGAGAGAGAGAGAGAGCAACTAGAGAGAGAGAGAGCCAATCCAGAGAGAGAGAGATGTAACCAGAGAGAGAGAGAGAGAGAGAGCGAATTCAGAGAGAGAGAGAGCGAACTCAGAGAGAGAGAGAGAGAGAGCGATTCAGAGAGAGAGAGAGAGAGAGAGCGAACCAGAGAGAGAGAGAGAGAGAGAGCTAACCAGAGAGAGAGAGAGAGAGAGAGCAAACTAGAGAGAGAGAGAGAGCGAAAACAGAGAGAGAGAGAGAGAGAGAGAGCTAACCAGAGAGAGAGAGAGAGAGCAACCAGAGAGAGAGAGAGAGAGCAAACCAGAGAGAGAGAGAGAGAGAGCGAAACTTTAGAGAGAGAGAGAGAGAGTAACTAGAGAGAGAGAGAGAGAGAGAGCAACCAGAGAGAGAGAGAGAGAGAGAGAGCGAACTAGAGAGAGAGAGAGAGAGCGAACTAGAGAGAGAGAGAGAGAGAGAGAGAGAGAGAACCAGAGAGAGAGAGAAACCAGAGAGAGAGAGAGGGAACCAGAGAGAGAGAGAGAGAACCAGAGAGAGAGAGAGAGAACCAGAGAGAGAGAGAGAGGAGAGAGAGAGAGAGAAAACCAGAGAGAGAGAGAGAGAGAGAGAGAGAGAGAGAGAGAGAGAGAACCAGAGAGAGAATCAGAGCGAGAGAACCAGAGCTAGAGAACCAGAGAGAGAGAACCAGAGAGAGAGAACCAGAGAGAGAGAACCAGAGAGAGAGAGAGCGAGAGAAACCAGAGAGAGAGAGAGAGAACCAGAGAGAGAGAGAGAAACCAGAGAGAGAGCTAGAACCAGAGAGAGAGCGAGAGAACCAGGAGAGAGCGAGAACCAGAGAGAGAGAGAGAACCAGAGAGAGAGAGAACCAGAGAGAGAGAGAGAAAACCAGAGAGAGAGCGAGAACCAGAGAGAGAGCGAGAGAACCAGAGAGAGAGAGAACCAGAGAGAGAGAGAACCAGAGAGAGAGAGAACCAGAGAGAGAGAAATCCAGAGAGAGAGAGAACCAGAGAGAGAGAAACCAGAGAGGGAGAGAGCGCGAGAACCAGAGAGAGAGCGAGAAAACCAGAGAGAGAGAGAGCGAGAACCAGAGAGAGAGACGAGAACCAGAGAGAGAGAGAGAGAGAGAGAGAGAGCGAACTAGAGAGAGAGAGAGAGCGAACCAGAGAGAGAGAGAGAGAGAGCGTAAATTCAGAGAGAGAGCGAGAGAGAGAGAACCAGAGAGAGAGCGAAACCAGAGAGAGAATAACCAGAGAGAGAGAGAGAGAGCTAACCAGAGAGAGAGAGAGAGAGAGCTAACCAGAGAGAGAGCGAACCAGAGAGAGAGAGAGCAACCAGAGAGAGAGAGAGCACCCAGAGAGAGAGAGCGCGAACTAGAGAGAG
>NW_025549658.1:0-33162 GCF_905237065.1 Salmo salar | reverse complement strand
GGCCTAAAAAAACATTTTAAAACCATTTTCACAAAAATTGTAGATTTCTATTTTGTCCCTAAAACAATGACTCCGATCATGCCGAACGCGACATTCTGGACAGGCCTAAAAAAAGATTTTAGAACCATTTTCACAAAAAAGCTCAGAATTTTTTTTTCATTTTTTGACACAAAAACAGTGACCCCGGTCATGCCGAACTATCGACATTCTGGACAGGCCTAAAAAACATTTTAAAACCATTTTCACAAAAAATTGCAGATTTCTATTTTGTCCCTAAAAACGATGACTCCGATCATGCCAGCGACATTCTGGACAGGCCTAAAAAAACATTTTTTAAACCATTTTCACAAAAACTTGCAGATATTCTTTTTCATTTTCCTGACACAAAAACAGTGACCCTGGTCATGCCGAACTAGCGACATTCTTGACAGGCCTAAAAAACATTTTAAAACCATTTTCACAAAAAATTGCAGATTTCTATTTTGTCACCAAAAACGATGACTCCGATCATGCCGAAAAGCGACATTTTGGACTGGCCTAAAAAAAGCATTTAAAAACCATTTTCAAAAAAAAGCTTGCAGAATTCTTTTTCCATTTTCGTGACACAAAAACAGTGACCCCGGTCATGCCGAACTATCGACATTCTGGACAGGCCTAAAAACATTTTAAAACCATTTTCACAAAAAATTGCATATTTCTATTTTGTCCCTAAAAACGATAGATCAGCCGAAAAAGCGACATTCTGGACAGGCCTAAAAATTTTTTTAAACCATTTTCACAAAAATTGCAGATTTTTTTCATTTTCGTGACACAAAAACAGTGACCCCGGTTATGCCGAACTATCGCCATTCTTGACAGGCCTAAAAAACATTTTAAAACCATTTTCACAAAAAATTGCAGATTTCTATTTTTGTCCCCTAAAACGATGACTCCGATCATGCCGAAAAAGCGACATTCTGATAGGCCTAAAAATATTTTAGAACCATTTTCAAAAAAACTTGCAGAATTTTTTTTCATTTTTGTGACACAAAAACAGTGACCCCGGTCATGCCGAGCTATCGCCATTCTTGACAGGCCTAAAAACTATTTTAAAACCATTTTCACAAAAATTGCAGATTTCTATTTTGTCCCTAAAACGATGACTCCATCATGCCGAAAAAGCGACATTCTGGACAGGTTTAAAAATATTTTAAAACCATTTTCACAAAAATGGCAGATTTTTTTTCATTTTCGGACACAAAAACAGTGACCCCGGTCATGCCGAACTATCGCCATTCTGGACAGGCCAAAAAACATTTTAAAACCATTTTCACAAAAATTGCAGATTTCTATTTTGTCCCTAAAAACGATGACTCCGATCATGCCGAAAAAGCGACATTCTGGACAGGTCTAAAAAAACATTTTAGAACCATTTTCACAAAAAAGCTCAGATTTTTTTTTCATTTTTTGACACAAAAACAGTGACCTCGGTCATGCCGAACTATCGACATTCTGGACAGGCCTAAAAAACATTTTAAAACCATTTTCACAAAAATTGCAGATTTCTATTTTGTCCCTAAAAACGATGACTCCGATCATGCCAAAAAGCGACATTCTGACAGGCCTAAAAAATTTTTTAAACCATTTTCACAAAAAATGCAGATTTTTTTTCATTTTCGTGACACAAAAACAGTGACCGGTCATGCCGAACTAGCGACATTCTGACAGGCCTAAAAAACATTTTAAAACCATTTTCACAAAAATTGCAGATTTCTATTTTGTCACCAAAAACGATGACTCCGATCATGCCCGAAAAGTGACATTCTGGACAGGTCTAAAAACATTTTAGAACCATTTTCACAAAAAAAGCTCAGATTTTTTTTTCATTTTTTGACACAAAAACAGTGACCCGGTCATGCCGAACTATCGACATTCTGACAGGCCTAAAAAAACATTTTAAAACCATTTTCACAAAAAAATTGAAGATTTCTATATTGTCCCTAAAAACGATGACTCCGATCATGCCGAAAAGCGACATTCTGGACAGGCCCTAAACATTTTTTTAAACCATTTTCACAAAAAATTGCAGATATTTTTTTTCATTTTCGTGACACAAAAACAGTGACCCTGGTCATGCCGAACTAGCTACATTCTGGACAGGCCTAAAAAACATGTTAAAACCATTTTCACAAAAATTGTAGATTTCTATATTGTCCCCAAAAACGATGACTCCGATCATGCCGAAAAAGCGACATTCTGACAGGCCTAAACATTTTTTTTAAACCATTTTCACAAAAATTGCAGATATTTTTTTCATTTTCGTGACACAAAAACAGTGACCCTGGTCATGCCGAACTATCGACATTCTGGACAGGCCTAAAAAACATTTTAAAACCATTTTCACAAAAATTGTAGATTTCTATTTTGTCACCAAAAGCGATGACTCGATCATGCCGAAAAGCGACATTCTGGACAGGCCTAAAAAAAAACATTTAAAAACCATTTTCACAAAAAATTGCAGATTATTTTTTTCCATTTTCGTGACACAAAAAACAGTGACCCCGGTCATGCCGACTATCGACATTCTGGACAGGCCTAAAAAACATTTTAAAACCATTTTCACAAAAATTGCAGATTTCTATTTTGTCCCTAAAAACGATGACTCCCATCATGCCGAAAAAGCGACATTCTGGACAGGCCTAAAAAAACATTTTAAAACCATTTTCACTAAAAATTGCAGATTTTTTTTTTCATTTTCGTGACACAAAAACAGTGACCCTGGTCATGCCGAACTATCGCCATTCTGGACAGGCCTAAAAAACATTTTAAAACCATTTTCACAAAAAATTGCAGATTTATATTTTGTCCCTAAAAACGATGACTCCGATCATGCCGAAAAAGCGACATTCTGGACAGGCCTAAAAAAACATTTAAAAACCATTTTCACAAAAAAACTTGCAGATTATTTTTTTTCATTTTTGTGACACAAAAACAGTGACCCCGGTCATGCCGAACTATCGACATTCTGGACAGGCCTAAAAAACATTTTAAAACCATTTTCACAAAAAATTGCAGATTTCTATTTTGTCCCTAAAAACGATGACTCCGATCATGCCGAAAAAGCGACATTCTGGACAGGCCTAAAAAAACATTTTTTTTAAACCATTTTCACAAAAAATGGCAGATATTTTTTTTCATTTTCGTGACACAAAAACAGTGACCCTGGTCATGCCGAACTAGCGACATTCTGGACAGGCCTAAAAAAACATTTTAAAACCATTTTCACAAAAATTGTAGATTTCTATTTTGTCACCAAAAACGATGACTCGATCATGCCGAAAAAGCGACATTCTGGACAGGCCTAAAAAACTTTTAAAACCATTTTCACAAAAAATGCAGATATTTTTTTCCATTTTCGTGACACAAAAACAGTGACCCCGGTCATGCCGAGCTATCGACATTCTGGACAGGCCTAAAAAAATTTTAAAACCATTTTCACAAAAAATTGCAGATTTCTATTTTTCTCCCTAAAAAGATGACTCCGATCATGCCGAAAAAGCGACATTCTGGACAGGCCTAAAAAATTTAAAACCATTTTCACCAAAAATGGCTGATTTTTTTTCTTCATTTTCGTGACACAAAAACATTGACCCCGCGTCATACTGAACTATCGCCATTCTGGACAGGCCTAAAAAACATGTTAAAACCATTTTCACAAAAATTGTAGATTTCTATTTTTGTCCCCAAAAACGATGACTCGGATCATGCCGAAAAAGCGACATTCTGGACAGGCCTAAAAAACATTTAGAACCATTTTCACAAAAAAGCTCAGATCATGCCGAACTATCGACATTCTGGACAGGCCTAAAAAAACATTTTAAAACCATTTTCACAAAAAATTGAAGATTTCTATATTGTCCCTAAAAACGATGACTCCGATCATGCCGAAAAAGCGACATTCTGGACAGGCCTAAACATTTTTTTAAACCATTTTCACAAAAATTGCAGATATTTTTTTTCATTTTCGTGACACAAAAACAGTGACCCTGGTTATGCCGAACTAGCGACATTCTGGACAGGCCTAAAAAAACATGTTAAAACCATTTTCACAAAAATTGTAGATTTCTATTTTTGTCACCAAAAACGATGACTCCGATCATGCCGAACTAGCGACATTTTGGACAGGCCTAAAAAACACATTTTAGAACCATTTTCAAAAAAAAGCTCAGAATTTTTTTTTCATTTTTTGACACAAAAACAGTGACCCCGGTCATGCCGAGCTATAGACATTCTGGACAGGCCTAAAAAAATATTTTAAAACCATTTTCACAAAAATTGCAGATTTCTATTTTGTCCCTAAAACGATGACTCCCATCATGCCGAAAAAGCGACATTCTGGACAGGCCTAAAAAAAATTAAAACCATTTTCACAAAAATGGCAGATTTTTTTTTCATTTTCGTGACACAAAAACAGTGACCCCGGTCATGCCGAACTATCGCCATTCTTGACAGGCCTAAAAAACATTTTAAAACCATTTTCACAAAAAATTGCAGATTTCTATTTTGTCCCTAAAAACAATGACTCCGATCATGCCAAAAAAGCGACATTCTGGACAGGTCTAAAAAAACATTTTAGAACCATTTTCACAAAAAAGCTCAGATTTTTTTTTTCATTTTTTGACACAAAAACAGTGACCCCGGTCATGCCGAACTATCGACATTCTGGACAGGCCTAAAAAACATTTTAAAACCATTTTCACAAAAAATTGCAGATTTCTATATTGTCCCTAAAAACGATGACTCCGATCATGCCGAAAAGCGACATTCTGGACAGGCCTAAACATTTTTTTAAACCATTTTCACAAAAAATTGCAGATATTTTTTTTGCATTTTCGTGACACAAAAACAGTGACCCTGGTCATGCCGAACTAGCGACATTCTGGACAGGCCTAAAAAACATGTTAAAACCATTTTCACAAAAAATTGTAGATTTCTATTTTTGTCACCAAAAACGATGACTCCGATCATGCCGAAAAAGTGACATTCTGGACAGGTCTAAAAAAACATTTTAGAACCATTTTCACAAAAAAAGCTCAGATTTTTTTTTTCATTTTTGACACAAAAACAGTGACCCCGGTCATGCCGAACTATCGACATTCTGGACAGGCCTAAAAAAACATTTTAAAACCATTTTCACAAAAATTGCAGATTTCTATATTGTCCCTAAAAACGATGACTCCGATCATGCCGAAAAAGCGACATTCTGGACAGGCCTAAACATTTTTTTTAAACCATTTTCACAAAAAATTGCAGATATTTTTTTTCATTTTCGTGACACAAAAACAGTGACCCTGGTCATGCCGAACTAGCGACATTCTGGACAGGCCTAAAAAACATGTTAAAACCATTTTCACAAAAATTGTAGATTTCTATTTTTGTCACCAAAAACGATGACTCCGATCATGCCGAAAAAGTGACATTCTGGACAGGCCTAAAAAAACATTTAAAAACCATTTTCACAAAAAATTGCAGATATTTTTTTCCATTTTCGTGACACAAAAACAGTGACCCCGGTCATGCCGAGCTATCGACATTCTGGACAGGCCTAAAAAAATATTTTAAAACCATTTTCACAAAAAATTGCAGATTTCTATTTTGTCCCTAAAAACGATGACTCCCATCATGCCGAAAAAGCGACATTCTGGACAGGCCTAAACATTTTTTTTAAACCATTTTCACAAAAAATTGCAGATATTTTTTTGCATTTTCGTGACACAAAAACAGTGACCCTGGTCATGCCGAACTAGCGACATTCTGGACAGGCCTAAAAAAACATGTTAAAACCATTTTCACAAAAAATTGTAGATTTCTATTTTTGTCACCAAAAACGATGACTCCGATCATGCCGAAAAAGTGACATTCTGGACAGGTCTAAAAAAACATTTTAGAACCATTTTCACAAAAAAGCTCAGATTTTTTTCTTCATTTTTTGACACAAAAACAGTGACCCCGGTCATGCCGAACTATCGACATTCTGGACAGGCCTAAAAAACATTTTAAAACCATTTTCACAAAAAATTGCAGATTTCTATATTGTCCCTAAAAACGATGACTCCGATCATGCCGAAAAAGCGACATTCTGGACAGGCCTAAACATTTTTTTAAACCATTTTCACAAAAAATTGCAGATATTTTTTTTCATTTTCGTGACACAAAAACAGTGACCCTGGTCATGCCGAACTAAGCGACATTCTGGACAGGCCTAAAAAACATGTTAAAACCATTTTCACAAAAAATTGTAGATTTCTATTTTGTCACCAAAAACGATGACTCCGATCATGCCGAAAAAGTGACATTCTGGACAGGCCTAAAAAAACATTTAAAAACCATTTTCACAAAAAATTGCAGATATTTTTTTTCCATTTTCGTGACACAAAAACAGTGACCCCGGGTCATGCCGAGCTATCGACATTCTGGACAGGCCTAAAAAATATTTTAAAACCATTTTCACAAAAAATTGCAGATTTCTATTTTGTCCCTAAAAACGATGACTCCCATCATGCCGAAAAAGCGACATTCTGGACAGGCCTAAAAAAATGTAAAACCATTTTCACTAAAAATGGCAGATTTTTTTTTCATTTTCGTGACACAAAAACAGTGACCCCGGTCATGCTGAACTATCGCCATTCTTGACAGGCCTAAAAAACATTTAAAAACCATTTTCACAAAAATTGCAGATTTCTATTTTGTCCCTAAAAACGATGACTCCGATCATGCCGAAAAAGCGACATTCTGGACAGGCCTAAAAAAAACATTTAAAAACCATTTTCACAAAAAATTGCAGATATTTTTTTTGCATTTTCGTGACACAAAAACAGTGACCCTGGTCATGCCGAACTAGCGACATTCTGGACAGGCCTAAAAAAACATGTTAAAACCATTTTCACAAAAAATTGTAGATTTCTATTTTTGTCACCAAAAACGATGACTCCGATCATGCCGAAAAAGTGACATTCTGGACAGGTCTAAAAAAAACATTTTAGAACCATTTTCACAAAAAAAGCTCAGATTTTTTTTTTTCATTTTTTGACACAAAAACAGTGACCCCGGTCATGCCGAACTATCGACATTCTGGACAGGCCTAAAAAAACATTTTAAAACCATTTTCACAAAAAATTGCAGATTTCTATATTGTCCCTAAAAACGATGACTCCGATCATGCCGAAAAAGCGACATTCTGGAAAGGCCTAAACATTTTTTTTTAAACCATTTTCACAAAAAATTGCAGATATTTTTTTTTCATTTTCGTGACACAAAAACAGTGACCCTGGTCATGCCGAACTAGCGACATTCTGGACAGGCCTAAAAAAACATTTTAAAACCATTTTCACAAAAAATTGCAGATTTCTATTTTGTCCCTAAAAACGATGACTCCGATCATGCCGAAAAAGCGACATTCTGGACAGGCCTAAAAAAAACATTTAAAAACCATTTTCACAAAAAATTGCAGATATTTTTTTTGCATTTTCGTGACACAAAAACAGTGACCCTGGTCATGCCGAACTAGCGACATTCTGGACAGGCCTAAAAAAACATGTTAAAACCATTTTCACAAAAAATTGTAGATTTCTATTTTTGTCACCAAAAACGATGACTCCGATCATGCCGAAAAAGCGACATTCTGGACAGGCCTAAACATTTTTTTTTAAACCATTTTCACAAAAAATTGCAGATATTTTTTTTTCATTTTCGTGACACAAAAACAGTGACCCTGGTCATGCCGAACTAGCGACATTCTGGACAGGCCTAAAAAAACATGTTAAAACCATTTTCACAAAAAATTGTAGATTTCTATTTTTGTCACCAAAAACGATGACTCCGATCATGCCGAAAAAGTGACATTCTGGACAGGCCTAAAAAAAACATTTAAAAACCATTTTCACAAAAAATTGCAGATATTTTTTTTCCATTTTCGTGACACAAAAACAGTGACCCCGGGTCATGCCGAGCTATCGACATTCTGGACAGGCATAAAAAAATATTTTAAAACCATTTTCACAAAAAATTGCAGATTTCTATTTTGTCCCTAAAAACGATGACTCCCATCATGCCGAACTAGCGACATTCTGGACAGGCCTAAAAAAACATGTTAAAACCATTTTCACAAAAAATTGTAGATTTCTATATTGTCCCTAAAAACGATGACTCCGATCATGCCGAAAAAGCGACATTCTGGACAGGCCTAAACATTTTTTTTTAAACCATTTTCACAAAAATTGCAGATATTTTTTTTCATTTTCGTGACACAAAAACAGTGACCCTGGTCATGCCGAACTAGCGACATTCTGGACAGGCCTAAAAAACATGTTAAAACCATTTTCACAAAAATTGTAGATTTCTATTTTTGTCACCAAAAACGATGACTCCGATCATGCCGAAAAAGTGACATTCTGGACAGGCCTAAAAAAACATTTAAAAACCATTTTCACAAAAAATTGCAGATATTTTTTTTCCATTTTCGTGACACAAAAACAGTGACCCCGGTCATGCCGAGCTATCGACATTCTGGACAGGCCTAAAAAACATTTTAAAACCATTTTCACAAAAAATTGCAGATTTCTATTTTGTCCCCAAAAACGATGACTCCGATCATGCCGAAAAAGCGACATTCTGGACAGGCCTAAAAAAAACATTTAAAAACCATTTTCACAAAAAATTGCAGATATTTTTTTGCATTTTCGTGACACAAAAACAGTGACCCTGGTCATGCCGAACTAGCGACATTCTGGACAGGCCTAAAAAACATGTTAAAACCATTTTCACAAAAATTGTAGATTTCTATTTTTGTCACCAAAAACGATGACTCCGATCATGCCGAAAAAGTGACATTCTGGACAGGCCTAAAAAAACATTTAAAAACCATTTTCACAAAAAATTGCAGATATTTTTTTCCATTTTCGTGACACAAAAACAGTGACCCCGGGTCATGCCGAGCTATCGACATTCTGGACAGGCATAAAAAATATTTTAAAACCATTTTCACAAAAAATTGCAGATTTCTATTTTGTCCCTAAAACGATGACTCCCATCATGCCGAACTAGCGACATTCTGGACAGGCCTAAAAACATGTTAAAACCATTTTCACAAAAATTGTAGATTTCTATATTGTCCCTAAAAACGATACTCGACATGCCGAAAAAGCGACATTCTGGACAGGCCTAAACATTTTTTTTAAACCATTTTCACAAAAAATTGCAGATATTTTTTTTCATTTTCGTGACACAAAAACAGTGACCCTGGTCATGCCGAACTAGCGACATTCTGGACAGGCCTAAAAAACATGTTAAAACCATTTTCACAAAAAATTGTAGATTTCTATTTTTGTCACCAAAAACGATGACTCCGATCATGCCGAAAAAGTGACATTCTGGACAGGCCTAAAAAAACATTTAAAAACCATTTTCACAAAAAATTGCAGATATTTTTTTCCATTTTCGTGACACAAAAACAGTGACCCCGGTCATGCCGAGCTATCGACATTCTGGACAGCCCTAAAAAATATTTTAAAACCATTTTCACAAAAAATTGCAGATTTCTATTTTGTCCCTAAAAACGATGACTCCCATCATGCCGAAAAAGCGACATTCTGGACAGGCCTAAACATTTTTTTTAAACCATTTTCACAAAAATTGCAGATATTTTTTTTGCATTTTCGTGACACAAAAACAGTGACCCTGGTCATGCCGAACTAGCGACATTCTGGACAGGCCTAAAAAACATGTTAAAACCATTTTCACAAAAATTGTAGATTTCTATTTTGTCACCAAAAACGATGACTCCGATCATGCCGAAAAAGTGACATTCTGGACAGGTCTAAAAAAACATTTTAGAACCATTTTCACAAAAAAGCTCAGATTTTTTTTTTCATTTTTGACACAAAAACAGTGACCCCGGTCATGCCGAACTATCGACATTCTGGACAGGCCTAAAAAAACATTTTAAAACCATTTTCACAAAAAATTGCAGATTTCTATATTGTCCCTAAAAACGATGACTCCGATCATGCCGAAAAAAGCGACATTCTGGACAGGCCTAAAATTTTTTTTAAACCATTTTCACAAAAAATTGCAGATATTTTTTTTCATTTTCGTGACACAAAAACAGTGACCCTGGTCATGCCGAACTAGCGACATTCTGGACAGGCCTAAAAAAACATGTTAAAACCATTTTCACAAAAAATTGTAGATTTCTATTTTTGTCACCAAAAACGATGACTCCGATCATGCCGAAAAAGTGACATTCTGGACAGGCCTAAAAAAAACATTTAAAAACCATTTTCACAAAAAATTGCAGATATTTTTTTTCCATTTTCGTGACACAAAAACAGTGACCCCGGGTCATGCCGAGCTATCGACATTCTGGACAGGCCTAAAAAAATATTTTAAAACCATTTTCACAAAAAATTGCAGATTTCTATTTTGTCCCTAAAAACGATGACTCCCATCATGCCGAAAAAGCGACATTCTGGACAGGCCTAAAAAAAAATGTAAAACCATTTTCACTAAAAATGGCAGATTTTTTTTTTTCATTTTCGTGACACAAAAACAGTGACCCCGGTCATGCCGAACTAGCGACATTCTGGACAGGCCTAAAAAAACATTTTAAAACCATTTTCACAAAAAATTGCAGATTTCTATTTTGTCCCTAAAAACGATGACTCCCATCATGCCGAAAAAGCGACATTCTGGACAGGCCTAAACATTTTTTTTTAAACCATTTTCACAAAAAATTGCAGATATTTTTTTTGCATTTTCGTGACACAAAAACAGTGACCCTGGTCATGCCGAACTAGCGACATTCTGGACAGGCCTAAAAAACATGTTAAAACCATTTTCACAAAAATTGTAGATTTCTATTTTTGTCACCAAAAACGATGACTCCGATCATGCCGAAAAAGTGACATTCTGGACAGGTCTAAAAAAAACATTTTAGAACCATTTTCACAAAAAAAGCTCAGATTTTTTTTTTTCATTTTTTGACACAAAAACAGTGACCCCGGTCATGCCGAACTATCGACATTCTGGACAGGCCTAAAAAAACATTTTAAAACCATTTTCACAAAAAATTGCAGATTTCTATATTGTCCCTAAAAACGATGACTCCGATCATGCCGAAAAAAAGCGACATTCTGGACAGGCCTAAAATTTTTTTTTTAAACCATTTTCACAAAAAATTGCAGATATTTTTTTTTCATTTTCGTGACACAAAAACAGTGACCCTGGTCATGCCGAACTAGCGACATTCTGGACAGGCCTAAAAAAACATGTTAAAACCATTTTCACAAAAAATTGTAGATTTCTATTTTTGTCACCAAAAACGATGACTCCGATCATGCCGAAAAAGTGACATTCTGGACAGGCCTAAAAAAAACATTTAAAAACCATTTTCACAAAAAATTGCAGATATTTTTTTCCATTTTCGTGACACAAAAACAGTGACCCCGGGTCATGCCGAGCTATCGACATTCTGGACAGGCCTAAAAAATATTTTAAAACCATTTTCACAAAAAATTGCAGATTTCTATTTTGTCCCTAAAACGATGACTCCCATCATGCCGAAAAAGCGACATTCTGGACAGGCCTAAAAAAATGTAAAACCATTTTCACTAAAAATGGCAGATTTTTTTTTCATTTTCGTGACACAAAAACAGTGACCCCGGTCATGCCGAACTATCGCCATTCTTGACAGGCCTAAAAAACATTTTAAAACCATTTTCACAAAAATTGCAGATTTCTATTTTGTCCCTAAAAACGATGACTCCGATCATGCCGAAAAAGCGACATTCTGGACAGGCCTAAAAAAACATTTAAAAACCATTTTCACAAAAAATTGCAGATATTTTTTTTGCATTTTCGTGACACAAAAACAGTGACCCTGGTCATGCCGAACTAGCGACATTCTGGACAGGCCTAAAAAAACATGTTAAAACCATTTTCACAAAAAATTGTAGATTTCTATTTTTGTCACCAAAAACGATGACTCCGATCATGCCGAAAAAGTGACATTCTGGACAGGTCTAAAAAAAACATTTTAGAACCATTTTCACAAAAAAAGCTCAGATTTTTTTTTTTCATTTTTTGACACAAAAACAGTGACCCCGGTCATGCCGAACTATCGACATTCTGGACAGGCATAAAAAAATTTTTAAAACCATTTTCACAAAAAATTGCAGATTTCTATATTGTCCCTAAAAACGATGACTCCGATCATGCCGAAAAAGCGACATTCTGGACAGGCCTAAACATTTTTTTTTAAACCATTTTCACAAAAAATTGCAGATATTTTTTTTTCATTTTCGTGACACAAAAACAGTGACCCTGGTCATGCCGAACTAGCGACATTCTGGACAGGCCTAAAAAAACATGTTAAAACCATTTTCACAAAAAATTGTAGATTTCTATTTTTGTCACCAAAAACGATGACTCCGATCATGCCGAAAAAGTGACATTCTGGACAGGCCTAAAAAAACATTTAAAAACCATTTTCACAAAAAATTGCAGATATTTTTTTCCATTTTCGTGACACAAAAACAGTGACCCCGGGTCATGCCGAGCTATCGACATTCTGGACAGGCCTAAAAAAATATTTTAAAACCATTTTCACAAAAAATTGCAGATTTCTATTTTGTCCCTAAAAACGATGACTCCCATCATGCCGAAAAAGCGACATTCTGGACAGGCCTAAAAAAAAATGTAAAACCATTTTCACTAAAAATGGCAGATTTTTTTTTTCATTTTCGTGACACAAAAACAGTGACCCCGGTCATGCCGAACTATCGCCATTCTTGACAGGCCTAAAAAAACATTTTAAAACCATTTTCACAAAAAATTGCAGATTTCTATTTTGTCCCTAAAAACGATGACTCCGATCATGCCGAAAAAGCGACATTCTGGACAGGCCTAAAAAAAACATTTAAAAACCATTTTCACAAAAAATTGCAGATATTTTTTTTGCATTTTCGTGACACAAAAACAGTGACCCTGGTCATGCCGAACTAGCGACATTCTGGACAGGCCTAAAAAAACATGTTAAAACCATTTTCACAAAAAATTGTAGATTTCTATTTTTGTCACCAAAAACGATGACTCCGATCATGCCGAAAAAGTGACATTCTGGACAGGTCTAAAAAAACATTTTAGAACCATTTTCACAAAAAAGCTCAGATTTTTTTTTTCATTTTTGACACAAAAACAGTGACCCCGGTCATGCCGAACTATCGACATTCTGGACAGGCCTAAAAAAATTTTAAAACCATTTTCACAAAAATTGCAGATTTCTATATTGTCCCTAAAAACGATGACTCCGATCATGCCGAAAAAGCGACATTCTGGACAGGCCTAAACATTTTTTTAAACCATTTTCACAAAAATTGCAGATATTTTTTTTCATTTTCGTGACACAAAAACAGTGACCCTGGTCATGCCGAACTAGCGACATTCTGGACAGGCCTAAAAAACATGTTAAAACCATTTTCACAAAAAATTGTAGATTTCTATTTTTGTCACCAAAAACGATGACTCCGATCATGCCGAAAAAGTGACATTCTGGACAGGTCTAAAAAAAACATTTTAGAACCATTTTCACAAAAAAGCTCAGATTTTTTTTTTCATTTTTGACACAAAAACAGTGACCCCGGTCATGCCGAACTATCGACATTCTGGACAGGCCTAAAAAACATTTTAAAACCATTTTCACAAAAATTGCAGATTTCTATATTGTCCCTAAAAACGATGACTCCGATCATGCCGAAAAGCGACATTCTGGACAGGCCTAAAAAATTTTTTTAAACCATTTTCACAAAAAATTGCAGATATTTTTTTTCATTTTCGTGACACAAAAACAGTGACCCTGGTCATGCCGAACTAGCGACATTCTGGACAGGCCTAAAAAACATGTTAAAACCATTTTCACAAAAATTGTAGATTTCTATTTTTGTCACCAAAAACGATGACTCCGATCATGCCGAAAAAGTGACATTCTGGACAGGCCTAAAAAAACATTTAAAAACCATTTTCACAAAAAATTGCAGATATTTTTTTTCCATTTTCGTGACACAAAAACAGTGACCCCGGGTCATGCCGAGCTATCGACATTCTGGACAGGCCTAAAAAAATATTTTAAAACCATTTTCACAAAAATTGCAGATTTCTATTTTGTCCCTAAAAACGATGACTCCCATCATGCCGAAAAAGCGACATTCTGGACAGGCCTAAAAAAATGTAAAACCATTTTCACTAAAAATGGCAGATTTTTTTTTTCATTTTCGTGACACAAAAACAGTGACCCCGGTCATGCCGAACTATCGCCATTCTTGACAGGCCTAAAAAACATTTTAAAACCATTTTCACAAAAAATTGCAGATTTCTATTTTGTCCCTAAAAACGATGACTCCGATCATGCCGAAAAAGCGACATTCTGGACAGGCCTAAAAAAACATTTAAAACCATTTTCACAAAAAATTGCAGATATTTTTTTTCATTTTCGTGACACAAAAACAGTGACCCCGGTCATGCCGAACTATCGACATTCTGGACAGGCCTAAAAAAACATGTTAAAACCATTTTCACAAAAAATTGCAGATTTCTATTTTGTCCCTAAAAACGATGACTCCGATCATGCCCGAAAAGCGACATTCTGGACAGGCCTAAAAAAATTTAAAAACCATTTTCACCAAAAATGGCTGATTTTTTTTTCTTCATTTTTTGACACAAAAACAGTGACCCTCGTCATACTGAACTATCGACATTCTGGACAGGCCTAAAAAAAACATTTTAAATCCATTTTCACAAAAAATGGCAGATTTTTTTTTTCATTTTCGTGACACAAAAACAGTGACCCCGGTCATGCCGAACTATCGACATTCTGGACAGGCCTAAAAAAACATTTTAAAACCATTTTCACCAAAAATTGCAGACTTCTATATTGTCCCTAAAAACGATGACTCCGATCATGCCGAAAAAGCGACATTCTGGACAGGCCTAAACATTTTTTTTTAAACCATTTTCACAAAAAATTGCAGATATTTTTTTTCATTTTCGTGACACAAAAACAGTGACCCTGGTCATGCCGAACTAGCGACATTCTGGACAGGCCTAAAAAAACATGTTAAAACCATTTTCACAAAAATTGTAGATTTCTATTTTTGTCACCAAAAACGATGACTCCGA
This sequence comes from Salmo salar, assembly GCF_905237065.1. Lineage (NCBI taxonomy): Eukaryota > Metazoa > Chordata > Actinopteri > Salmoniformes > Salmonidae > Salmo > Salmo salar. The sequence goes on along the minus strand of NW_025549658.1, from coordinate 17,955 downwards.
TCATGCCGAAAAAGTGACATTCTGGACAGGCCTAAAAAAACATTTAAAAACCATTTTCACAAAAAATTGCAGATATTTTTTTCCATTTTCGTGACACAAAAACAGTGACCCCGGTCATGCCGAACTATCGACATTCTGGACAGGCCTAAAAAAACATTTTAAAACCATTTTCACAAAAAATTGCAGATTTCTATATTGTCCCTAAAAACGATGACTCCGATCATGCCGAAAAAGCGACATTCTGGACAGGCCTAAACATTTTTTTTAAACCATTTTCACAAAAAATTGCAGATATTTTTTTTCATTTTCGTGACACAAAAACAGTGACCCTGGTTATGCCGAACTAGCGACATTCTGGACAGGCCTAAAAAACATGTTAAAACCATTTTCACAAAAAATTGTAGATTTCTATTTTTGTCACCAAAAACGATGACTCCGATCATGCCGAACTAGCGACATTTTGGACAGGCCTAAAAAACACATTTTAGAACCATTTTCAAAAAAAAGCTCAGAATTTTTTTTTTTCATTTTTTGACACAAAAACAGTGACCCCGGTCATGCCGAGCTATCGACATTCTGGACAGGCCTAAAAAATATTTTAAAACCATTTTCACAAAAAATTGCAGATTTCTATTTTGTCCCTAAAAACGATGACTCCCATCATGCCGAAAAAGCGACATTCTGGACAGGCCTAAAAAAAAATGTAAAACCATTTTCACTAAAAATGGCAGATTTTTTTTTTTCATTTTCGTGACACAAAAACAGTGACCCCGGTCATGCCGAACTATCGCCATTCTTGACAGGCCTAAAAAAACATTTTAAAACCATTTTCACAAAAAATTGCAGATTTCTATTTTGTCCCTAAAAACGATGACTCCGATCATGCCGAAAAAGCGACATTCTGGACAGGCCTAAAAAAAACATTTAAAAACCATTTTCACAAAAAATTGCAGATATTTTTTTTTCATTTTCGTGACACAAAAACAGTGACCCCGGTCATGCCGAACTATCGACATTCTGGACAGGCCTAAAAAACATGTTAAAACCATTTTCACAAAAAATTGCAGATTTCTATTTTGTCCCTAAAAACGATGACTCCGATCATGCCGAAAAAGCGACATTCTGGACAGGCCTAAAAAAATGTAAAACCATTTTCACCAAAAATGGCTGATTTTTTTTCTTCATTTTTTGACACAAAAACAGTGACCCTCGTCATACTGAACTATCGACATTCTGGACAGGCCTAAAAAAACATTTTAAATCCATTTTCACAAAAATGGCAGATTTTTTTTCATTTTCGTGACACAAAAACAGTGACCCCGGTCATGCCGAACTATCGACATTCTGGACAGGCCTAAAAAAACATTTTAAAACCATTTTCACCAAAAATTGCAGACTTCTATATTGTCCCTAAAAACGATGACCCTGGTCATGCCGAACTAGCGACATTCTGGACAGGCCTAAAAAACATGTTAAAACCATTTTCACAAAAATTGTAGATTTCTATTTTTGTCACCAAAAACGATGACTCCGATCATGCCGAAAAAGTGACATTCTGGACAGGCCTAAAAAAAACATTTAAAAACCATTTTCACAAAAAATTGCAGATATTTTTTTTCCATTTTCGTGACACAAAAACAGTGACCCCGGTCATGCCGAACTATCGACATTCTGGACAGGCCTAAAAAACATTTTAAAACCATTTTCACAAAAATTGCAGATTTCTATATTGTCCCTAAAAACGATGACTCCGATCATGCCGAAAAAGCGACATTCTGGACAGGCCTAAACATTTTTTTTAAACCATTTTCACAAAAAATTGCAGATATTTTTTTTTCATTTTCGTGACACAAAAACAGTGACCCTGGTTATGCCGAACTAGCGACATTCTGGACAGGCCTAAAAAAACATGTTAAAACCATTTTCACAAAAAATTGTAGATTTCTATTTTTGTCACCAAAAACGATGACTCCGATCATGCCGAACTAGCGACATTTTGGACAGGCCTAAAAAACACATTTTAGAACAATTTTCAAAAAAAAGCTCAGAATTTTTTTTTCATTTTTTGACACAAAAACAGTGACCCCGGGTCATGCCGAGCTATCGACATTCTGGACAGGCCTAAAAAATATTTTAAAACCATTTTCACAAAAAATTGCAGATTTCTATTTTGTCCCTAAAAACGATGACTCCCATCATGCCGAAAAAGCGACATTCTGGACAGGCCTAAAAAAATTTTAAAACCATTTTCACAAAAAATGGCAGATTTTTTTTTCATTTTCGTGACACAAAAACAGTGACCCCGGTCATGCCGAACTATCGCCATTCTTGACAGGCCTAAAAAACATTTTAAAACCATTTTCACAAAAAATTGCAGATTTCTATTTTGTCCCTAAAAACAATGACTCCGATCATGCCGAAAAAGCGACATTCTGGACAGGTCTAAAAAAAACATTTTAGAACCATTTTCACAAAAAAAGCTCAGATTTTTTTTTTTCATTTTTTGACACAAAAACAGTGACCCCGGTCATGCCGAACTATCGACATTCTGGACAGGCCTAAAAAACATTTTAAAACCATTTTCACAAAAAATTGCAGATTTCTATATTGTCCCTAAAAACGATGACTCCGATCATGCCGAAAAAGCGACATTCTGGACAGGCCTAAAAATTTTTTTTAAACCATTTTCACAAAAAATTGCAGATATTTTTTTTCATTTTCGTGACACAAAAATAGTGACCCTGGTCATGCCGAACTAGCGACATTCTGGACAGGCCTAAAAAACATGTTAAAACCATTTTCACAAAAATTGTAGATTTCTATTTTTGTCACCAAAAACGATGACTCCGATCATGCCGAAAAAGTGACATTCTGGACAGGCCTAAAAAAACATTTAAAAACCATTTTCACAAAAAATTGCAGATATTTTTTTTCCATTTTCGTGACACAAAAACAGTGACCCCGGTCATGCCGAACTATCGACATTCTGGACAGGCCTAAAAAACATTTTAAAACCATTTTCACAAAAAATTGCAGATTTCTATATTGTCCCTAAAAACAATGACTCCGATCATGCCGAAAAGCGACATTCTGGACAGGCCTAAAAACATTTTTTTAGAACCATTTTCACAAAAAATTGCAGATATTTTTTTTCATTTTCGTGACACAAAAACAGTGACCCTGGTCATGCCGAACTAGCGACATTCTGGAGATGCCTAAAAAAACATGTTAAAACCATTTTCACAAAAATTGTAGATTTCTATTTTGTCACCAAAAACGATGACTCCGATCATGCCGAACTAGCGACATTCTGGACAGGCCTAAAAAACACATTTTAGAACCATTTTCAAAAAAAGCTTGCAGATTTTTTTTTTCATTTTCGTGACACAAAAACAGTGACCCCGGGTCATGCCGAGCTATCGACATTCTGGACAGGCCTAAAAAATATTTTAAAACCATTTTCACAAAAAATTGCAGATTTCTATTTTGTCCCTAAAAACGATGACTCCCATCATGCCGAAAAAGCGACATTCTGGACAGGCCTAAAAAAATTTTTAAAACCATTTTCACAAAAATGGCAGATTTTTTTTTTCATTTTCGTGACACAAAAACAGTGACCCCGGTCATGCCGAACTATCGACATTCTTGACAGGCCTAAAAAACATTTTAAAACCATTTTCACAAAAATTGCAGATTTCTATTTTGTCCCTAAAAACAATGACTCCGATCATGCCGAAAAAGCGACATTCTGGACAGGTCTAAAAAACATTTTAAAACCATTTTCACAAAAAAGCTCAGATTTTTTTTTCATTTTCGTGACACAAAAACAGTGACCCCGGTCATGCCGAACTATCGACATTCTGGACAGGCCTAAAAAAACATTTTAAAACCATTTTCACAAAAAATTGCAGATTTCTATATTGTCCCTAAAAACGATGACTCCGATCATGCCGAAAAAGCGACATTCTGGACAGGCCTAAAACATTTTTTTTAAACCATTTTCACAAAAAATTGCAGATATTTTTTTCATTTTCGTGACACAAAAACAGTGACCCTGGTCATGCCGAACTAGCGACATTCTGGACAGGCCTAAAAAACATGTTAAAACCATTTTCACAAAAAATTGCAGATTTCTATTTTTGTCACCAAAAACGATGACTCCGATCATGCCGAAAAAGTGACATTCTGGACAGGTCTAAAAAAACATTTTAGAACCATTTTCACAAAAAAGCTCAGATTTTTTTTTCATTTTTGTGACACAAAAACAGTGACCCCGGTCATGCCGAACTATCGACATTCTGGACAGGCCTAAAAAACATTTTAAAACCATTTTCACAAAAAATTGCAGATTTCTATATTGTCCCTAAAAACGATGACTCCGATCATGCCGAAAAGCGACATTCTGGACAGGCCTAAAAAATTTTTTAAACCATTTTCACAAAAAATTGCAGATATTTTTTTTTCATTTTCGTGACACAAAAACAGTGACCCTGGTCATGCCGAACTAGCGACATTCTGGACAGGCCTAAAAAAACATGTTAAAACCATTTTCACAAAAAATTGTAGATTTCTATTTTTGTCACCAAAAACGATGACTCCGATCATGCCGAAAAAGTGACATTCTGGACAGGCCTAAAAAAAACATTTAAAAACCATTTTCACAAAAAATTGCAGATATTTTTTTCCATTTTCGTGACACAAAAACAGTGACCCCGGTCATGCCGAGCTATCGACATTCTGGACAGGCCTAAAAAATATTTTAAAACCATTTTCACAAAAATTGCAGATTTCTATTTTGTCCCTAAAACGATGACTCCGATCATGCCGAAAAAGCGACATTCTGGACAGGCCTAAAAAAAAATTTAAAACCATTTTCACAAAAAATGGCAGATTTTTTTTTTCATTTTCGTGACACAAAAACAGTGACCCCGGTCATGCCGAACTATCGCCATTCTTGACAGGCCTAAAAAAACATTTTAAAACCATTTTCACAAAAAATTGCAGATTTCTATATTGTCCCTAAAAATTATGACTCCGATCATGCCGAAAAAGCGACATTCTGGACAGGCCTAAACATTTTTTTTAAACCATTTTCACAAAAAATTGCAGATATTTTTTTTCATTTTCGTGACACAAAAACAGTGACCCTGGTTATGCCGAACTAGCGACATTCTGGACAGGCCTAAAAAACATGTTAAAACCATTTTCACAAAAAATTGTAGATTTCTATTTTTGTCACCAAAAACGATGACTCCGATCATGCCGAACTAGCGACATTTTGGACAGGCCTAAAAAACACATTTTAGAACCATTTTCAAAAAAAAGCTCAGAATTTTTTTTTTCATTTTTTGACACAAAAACAGTGACCCCGGGTCATGCCGAGCTATCGACATTCTGGACAGGCCTAAAAAAATATTTTAAAACCATTTTCACAAAAAATTGCAGATTTCTATTTTGTCCCTAAAAACGATGACTCCCATCATGCCGAAAAAGCGACATTCTGGACAGGCCTAAAAAAAATGTAAAACCATTTTCACTAAAAATGGCAGATTTTTTTTTTTCATTTTCGTGACACAAAAACAGTGACCCCGGTCATGCCGAACTATCGCCATTCTTGACAGGCCTAAAAAAACATTTTAAAACCATTTTCACAAAAAATTGCAGATTTCTATTTTGTCCCTAAAAACGATGACTCCGATCATGCCGAAAAAGCGACATTCTGGACAGGCCTAAAAAAACATTTTAAAACCATTTTCACAAAAAATTGCAGATATTTTTTTTTCATTTTCGTGACACAAAAACAGTGACCCCGGTCATGCCGAACTATCGACATTCTGGACAGGCCTAAAAAACATGTTAAAACCATTTTCACAAAAATTGCAGATTTCTATTTTGTCCCTAAAAACGATGACTCCGATCATGCCGAAAAAGCGACATTCTGGACAGGCCTAAAAAAATTTAAAAACCATTTTCACCAAAAATGGCTGATTTTTTTTTCTTCATTTTTTGACACAAAAACAGTGACCCTCGTCATACTGAACTATCGACATTCTGGACAGGCCTAAAAAAAACATTTTAAATCCATTTTCACAAAAAATGGCAGATTTTTTTTTTCATTTTCGTGACACAAAAACAGTGACCCCGGTCATGCCGAACTATCGACATTCTGGACAGGCCTAAAAAACATTTTAAAACCATTTTCACCAAAAATTGCAGACTTCTATATTGTCCCTAAAAACGATGACCCTGGTCATGCCGAACTAGCGACATTCTGGACAGGCCTAAAAAAACATGTTAAAACCATTTTCACAAAAAATTGTAGATTTCTATTTTTGTCACCAAAAACGATGACTCCGATCATGCCGAAAAAGTGACATTCTGGACAGGCCTAAAAAAACATTTTAAAACCATTTTCACAAAAAATTGCAGATATTTTTTTCCATTTTCGTGACACAAAAACAGTGACCCCGGTCATGCCGAACTATCGACATTCTGGACAGGCCTAAAAAAACATTTTAAAACCATTTTCACAAAAAATTGCAGATTTCTATATTGTCCCTAAAAACGATGACTCCGATCATGCCGAAAAAGCGACATTCTGGACAGGCCTAAACATTTTTTTAAACCATTTTCACAAAAATTGCAGATATTTTTTTTCATTTTCGTGACACAAAAACAGTGACCCTGGTTATGCCGAACTAAGCGACATTCTGGACAGGCCTAAAAAACATGTTAAAACCATTTTCACAAAAAATTGTAGATTTCTATTTTTGTCACCAAAAACGATGACTCCGATCATGCCGAACTAGCGACATTTTGGACAGGCCTAAAAAAACACATTTTAGAACAATTTTCAAAAAAAAAGCTCAGAATTTTTTTTTTCATTTTTTGACACAAAAACAGTGACCCCGGGTCATGCCGAGCTATCGACATTCTGGACAGGCCTAAAAAAATATTTTAAAACCATTTTCACAAAAAATTGCAGATTTCTATTTTGTCCCTAAAAACGATGACTCCCATCATGCCGAAAAAGCGACATTCTGGACAGGCCTAAAAAAAATTTTAAAACCATTTTCACAAAAAATGGCAGATTTTTTTTTTCATTTTCGTGACACAAAAACAGTGACCCCGGTCATGCCGAACTATCGCCATTCTTGACAGGCCTAAAAAAACATTTTAAAACCATTTTCACAAAAAATTGCAGATTTCTATTTTGTCCCTAAAAACAATGACTCCGATCATGCCGAAAAAGCGACATTCTGGACAGGTCTAAAAAAAACATTTTAGAACCATTTTCACAAAAAAAGCTCAGATTTTTTTTTTCATTTTTGACACAAAAACAGTGACCCCGGTCATGCCGAACTATCGACATTCTGGACAGGCCTAAAAAACATTTTAAAACCATTTTCACAAAAATTGCAGATTTCTATATTGTCCCTAAAAACGATGACTCCGATCATGCCGAAAAGCGACATTCTGGACAGGCCTAAAAAATTTTTTTTAAACCATTTTCACAAAAAATTGCAGATATTTTTTTTCATTTTCGTGACACAAAAATAGTGACCCTGGTCATGCCGAACTAGCGACATTCTGGACAGGCCTAAAAAACATGTTAAAACCATTTTCACAAAAATTGTAGATTTCTATTTTTGTCACCAAAAACGATGACTCCGATCATGCCGAAAAAGTGACATTCTGGACAGGCCTAAAAAAAACATTTAAAAACCATTTTCACAAAAAATTGCAGATATTTTTTTCCATTTTCGTGACACAAAAACAGTGACCCCGGTCATGCCGAACTATCGACATTCTGGACAGGCCTAAAAAACATTTTAAAACCATTTTCACAAAAAATTGCAGATTTCTATATTGTCCCTAAAAACGATGACTCCGATCATGCCGAAAAAGCGACATTCTGGACAGGCCTAAAAACATTTTTTTAAACCATTTTCACAAAAAATTGCAGATATTTTTTTTCATTTTCGTGACACAAAAACAGTGACCCTGGTCATGCCGAACTAGCGACATTCTGGAGAGGCCTAAAAAAACATGTTAAAACCATTTTCACAAAAAATTGCAGATTTCTATTTTGTCCCCAAAAACGATGACTCCGATCATGCCGAACTAGCGACATTTTGGACAGGCCTAAAAAACACATTTTAGAACCATTTTCACAAAAAAAGCTTCAGAATTTTTTTTCATTTTTTGACACAAAAACAGTGACCCCGGTCATGCCGAGCTATCGACATTCTGGACAGGCCTAAAAAATATTTTAAAACCATTTTCACAAAAATTGCAGATTTCTATTTTGTCCCTAAAACGATGACTCCGATCATGCCGAAAAAGTGACATTCTGGACAGGCCTAAAAAAATTTTAAAACCATTTTCACAAAAAATGGCAGATTTTTTTTTCCATTTTCGTGACACAAAAACAGTGACCCCGGTCATGCCGAACTATCGCCATTCTTGACAGGCCTAAAAAACATTTTAAAACCATTTTCACAAAAAATTGCAGATTTCTATTTTGTCCCTAAAAACAATGACTCCGATCATGCCGAAAAAGCGACATTCTGGACAGGTCTAAAAAAACATTTTAGAACCATTTTCACAAAAAAAGCTCAGATTTTTTTTTCATTTTTGACACAAAAACAGTGACCCCGGTCATGCCGAACTATCGACATTCTGGACAGGCCTAAAAAACATTTTAAAACCATTTTCACAAAAAATTGCAGATTTCTATATTGTCCCTAAAAACGATGACTCCGATCATGCCGAAAAGCGACATTCTGGACAGGCCTAAACATTTTTTTTAAACCATTTTCACAAAAAATTGCAGATATTTTTTTTCATTTTCGTGACACAAAAACAGTGACCCTGGTCATGCCGAACTAGCGACATTCTGGACAGGCCTAAAAAACATGTTAAAACCATTTTCACAAAAAATTGTAGATTTCTATTTTTGTCACCAAAAACGATGACTCCGATCATGCCGAAAAAGTGACATTCTGGACAGGTCTAAAAAACATTTTAGAACCATTTTCACAAAAAAGCTCAGATTTTTTTTTTCATTTTTGACACAAAAACAGTGACCCCGGTCATGCCGAACTATCGACATTCTGGACAGGCCTAAAAAACATTTTAAAACCATTTTCACAAAAAATTGCAGATTTCTATATTGTCCCTAAAAACGATGACTCCGATCATGCCGAAAAGCGACATTCTGGACAGGCCTAAAAAATTTTTTAAACCATTTTCACAAAAAATTGCAGATATTTTTTTTCATTTTCGTGACACAAAAACAGTGACCCTGGTCATGCCGAACTAAGCGACATTCTGGACAGGCCTAAAAAAACATGTTAAAACCATTTTCACAAAAAATTGTAGATTTCTATTTTTGTCACCAAAAACGATGACTCCGATCATGCCGAAAAGTGACATTCTGGACAGGCCTAAAAAAACATTTAAAACCATTTTCACAAAAAATTGCAGATATTTTTTTTCCATTTTCGTGACACAAAAACAGTGACCCCGGGTCATGCCGAGCTATCGACATTCTGGACAGGCCTAAAAAATATTTTAAAACCATTTTCACAAAAAATTGCAGATTTCTATTTTGTCCCTAAAACGATGACTCCCATCATGCCGAAAAAGCGACATTCTGGACAGGCCTAAAAAAATGTAAAACCATTTTCACTAAAAATGGCAGATTTTTTTTTTCATTTTCGTGACACAAAAACAGTGACCCCGGTCATGCCGACCTATCGCCATTCTTGACAGGCCTAAAAAACATTTTAAAACCATTTTCACAAAAAATTGCAGATTTCTATTTTGTCCCTAAAAACGATGACTCCGATCATGCCGAAAAAGCGACATTCTGGACAGGCCTAAACATTTTTTTAAACCATTTTCACAAAAAATTGCAGATATTTTTTTCATTTTCGTGACACAAAAACAGTGACCCTGGTCATGCCGAACTAAGCGACATTCCGGACAGGCCTAAAAAACATGTTAAAACCATTTTCACAAAAATTGTAGATTTCTATTTTTGTCACCAAAAACGATGACTCCGATCATGCCGAAAAAGTGACATTCTGGACAGGCCTAAAAAAACATTTAAAAACCATTTTCACAAAAAATTGCAGATATTTTTTTCCATTTTCGTGACACAAAAACAGTGACCCCGGTCATGCCGAACTATCGACATTCTGGACAGGCCTAAAAAACATTTTAAAACAATTTTCACAAAAAATTGCAGATTTCTATATTGTCCCTAAAAACGATGACTCCGATCATGCCGAAAAAGCGACATTCTGGACAGGCCTAAACATTTTTTTTAAACCATTTTCACAAAAATTGCAGATATTTTTTTTCATTTTCGTGACACAAAAACAGTGACCCTGGTTATGCCGAACTAGCGACATTCTGGACAGGCCTAAAAAACATGTTAAAACCATTTTCACAAAAAATTGTAGATTTCTATTTTTGTCACCAAAAACGATGACTCGATCATGCCGAACTAGCGACATTTTGGACAGGCCTAAAAAACACATTTTAGAACCATTTTCAAAAAAAAGCTCAGAATTTTTTTTTTCATTTTTTGACACAAAAACAGTGACCCCGGGTCATGCCGAGCTATCGACATTCTGGACAGGCCTAAAAAAATATTTTAAAACCATTTTCACAAAAAATTGCAGATTTCTATTTTGTCCCTAAAACGATGACTCCCATCATGCCGAAAAGCGACATTCTGGACAGGCCTAAAAAATTTTAAAACCATTTTCACAAAAAATGGCAGATTTTTTTTTTCATTTTCGTGACACAAAAACAGTGACCCCGGTCATGCCGAACTATCGCCATTCTTGACAGGCCTAAAAAAACATTTTAAAACCATTTTCACAAAAAATTGCAGATTTCTATTTTGTCCCTAAAAACAATGACTCCGATCATGCCGAAAAAGCGACATTCTGGACAGGTCTAAAAAAAACATTTTAGAACCATTTTCACAAAAAAAGCTCAGATTTTTTTTTTTCATTTTTTGACACAAAAACAGTGACCCCGGTCATGCCGAACTATCGACATTCTGGACAGGCCTAAAAAACATTTTAAAACCATTTTCACAAAAAATTGCAGATTTCTATATTGTCCCTAAAAACGATGACTCCGATCATGCCGAAAAGCGACATTCTGGACAGGCCTAAACATTTTTTTTTAAACCATTTTCACCAAAAATTGCAGATATTTTTTTTTCATTTTCGTGACACAAAGACAGTGACCCCGGTCATGCCGAACTAGCGACATTCTGGACAGGCCTAAAAAAACATGTTAAAACCATTTTCACAAAAATTTGTAGATTTCTATTTTGTCACCAAAACGATGACTCCGATCATGCCGAACTAGCGACATTTTGGACAGGCCTAAAAAACACATTTTAGAACCATTTTCAAAAAAAGTTCAGAATTTTTTTTTCATTTTTTGACACAAAAACAGTGACCCTCGTCATACTGAACTATCGACATTCTGGACAGGCCTAAAAAAAAACATTTTAAATCCATTTTCACAAAAAATTGCAGATATTTTTTTCATTTTCGTGACACAAAAACAGTGACCCCGGACATGCCGAACTATCGACATTCTGGACAGGCCTAAAAAAACATTTTAAAACCATTTTCACAAAAATTGCAGATTTCTATTTTGTCCCTAAAAACGATGACTCCGATCATGCCGAAAGCGACATTCTGGACAGGTCTAAAAAAACATTTTAGAACCATTTTCACAAAAAAGCTCAGATTTTTTTTTTCTTCATTTTTTGACACAAAAACAGTGACCCCGGTCATGCCGAGCTATCGACATTCTGGACAGGCCTAAAAAATATTTTAAAACCATTTTCACAAAAAATTGCAGATTTCTATTTTGTCCCTAAAAACGATGACTCCCATCATGCCGAAAAAGCGACATTCTGGACAGGTCTAAAAAAAACATTTTAGAACCATTTTCACAAAAAAAGCTCAGATTTTTTTTTTTCATTTTTTGACACAAAAACAGTGACCCCGGTCATGCCGAACTATCGACATTCTGGACAGGCCTAAAAAACATTTTAAAACCATTTTCACAAAAAATTGCAGATTTCTATATTGTCCCTAAAAACGATGACTCCGATCATGCCGAAAAAGCGACATTCTGGACAGGCCTAAACATTTTTTTTTAAACCATTTTCACCAAAAATTGCAGATATTTTTTTTCATTTTCGTGACACAAAAACAGTGACCCCGGTCATGCCGAACTAGCGACATTCTGGACAGGCCTAAAAAACATGTTAAAACCATTTTCACAAAAATTTGTAGATTTCTATTTTTGTCACCAAAAACGATGACTCCGATCATGCCGAACTAAGCGACATTTTGGACAGGCCTAAAAAAACACATTTTAGAACCATTTTCAAAAAAAAGTTCAGAATTTTTTTTTCATTTTTGACACAAAAACAGTGACCCTCGTCATACTGAACTATCGACATTCTGGACAGGCCTAAAAAAAACATTTTAAATCCATTTTCACAAAAAATTGCAGATATTTTTTTTCATTTTCGTGACACAAAAACAGTGACCCCGGACATGCCGAACTATCGACATTCTGGACAGGCCTAAAAAAACATTTTAAAACCATTTTCACAAAAAATTGCAGATTTCTATTTTGTCCCTAAAAACGATGACTCCGATCATGCCGAAAAAGCGACATTCTGGACAGGTCTAAAAAAACATTTTAGAACCATTTTCACAAAAAAGCTCAGATTTTTTTTCTTCATTTTTTGACACAAAAACAGTGACCCCGGTCATGCCGAGCTATCGACATTCTGGACAGGCCTAAAAAAATATTTTAAAACCATTTTCACAAAAATTGCAGATTTCTATTTTGTCCCTAAAAACGATGACTCCCATCATGCCGAAAAAGCGACATTCTGGACAGGCCTAAAAAAATTTTAAAACCATTTTCACAAAAAATGGCAGATTTTTTTTTCATTTTCGTGACACAAAAACAGTGACCCCGGTCATGCCGAACTATCGCCATTCTTGACAGGCCTAAAAAAAACATTTTAAAACCATTTTCACAAAAATTGCAGATTTCTATTTTGTCCCTAAAAACGATGACTCCGATCATGCCGAAAAGCGACATTCTGGACAGGTCTAAAAAAACATTTTAGAACCATTTTCACAAAAAAAGCTCAGATTTTTTTTTTCATTTTTTGACACAAAACAGTGACCCCGGTCATGCCGAACTATCGACATTCTGGACAGGCCTAAAAAACATTTTAAAACCATTTTCACAAAAATTGCAGATTTCTATATTGTCCCTAAAAACGATGACTCCGATCATGCCGAAAAAGCGACATTCTGGACAGGCCTAAACATTTTTTTTAAACCATTTTCACAAAAAATTGCAGATATTTTTTTTCATTTTCGTGACACAAAAACAGTGACCCTGGTCATGCCGAACTAGCGACATTCTGGACAGGCCTAAAAAAAACATGTTAAAACCATTTTCACAAAAATTGTAGATTTCTATTTTTGTCACCAAAAACGATGACTCCGATCATGCCGAAAAAGTGACATTCTGGACAGGCCTAAAAAAACATTTAAAAACCATTTTCACAAAAAATTGCAGATATTTTTTTCCATTTTCGTGACACAAAAACAGTGACCCCGGGTCATGCCGAGCTATCGACATTCTGGACAGGCCTAAAAAAATATTTTAAAACCATTTTCACAAAAAATTGCAGATTTCTATTTTGTCCCTAAAACGATGACTCCCATCATGCCGAAAAAGCGACATTCTGGACAGGCCTAAAAAAAATGTAAAACCATTTTCACAAAAAATGGCAGATTTTTTTTTCATTTTCGTGACACAAAAACAGTGACCCCGGTCATGCCGAACTATCGCCATTCTTGACAGGCCTAAAAAATATTTTAAAACCATTTTCACAAAAAATTGCAGATTTCTATTTTGTCCCTAAAAACGATGACTCCGATCATGCCGAAAAAGCGACATTCTGGACAGGCCTAAAAAAACATTTAAAAACCATTTTCACAAAAAATTGCAGATATTTTTTTTTCATTTTCGTGACACAAAAACAGTGACCCCGGTCATGCCGAACTATCGACATTCTGGACAGGCCTAAAAAATATTTTAAAACCATTTTCACAAAAAATTGCAGATTTCTATTTTGTCCCTAAAAACGATGACTCCGATCATGCCGAAAAAGCGACATTCTGGACAGGCCTAAAAAAAACATTTAAAACCATTTTCACAAAAATTGCAGATATTTTTTTCATTTTCGTGACACAAAAACAGTGACCCCGGTCATGCCGAACTATCGACATTCTGGACAGGCCTAAAAAAACATTTTAAAACCATTTTCACAAAAATTGCAGATTTCTATTTTGTCCCTAAAAACGATGACTCCAATCATGCCGAAAAAGCGACATTCTGGACAGGCCTAAAAATTTTTAAAACCATTTTCACAAAAAATGGCAGATTTTTTTTTTCATTTTCGTGACACAAAAACAGTGACCCCGGTCATGCCGAACTATCGCCATTCTTGACAGGCCTAAAAAACATTTTAAAACCATTTTCACAAAAATTGCAGATTTCTATTTTGTCCCTAAAAACAATGACTCCGATCATGCCGAAAAAGCGACATTCTGGACAGGTCTAAAAAAAACATTTTAGAACCATTTTCACAAAAAAGCTCAGATTTTTTTTTTCATTTTTTGACACAAAAACAGTGACCCCGGTCATGCCGAACTATCGACATTCTGGACAGGCCTAAAAAACATTTTAAAACCATTTTCACAAAAATTGCAGATTTCTATATTGTCCCTAAAAACGATGACTCCGATCATGCCGAAAGCGACATTCTGGACAGGCCTAAACATTTTTTTTAAACCATTTTCACAAAAAATTGCAGATATTTTTTTTCATTTTCGTGACACAAAAACAGTGACCCTGGTCATGCCGAACTAGCGACATTCTGGACAGGCCTAAAAAACATGTTAAAACCATTTTCACAAAAAATTGTAGATTTCTATTTTTGTCACCAAAAACGATGACTCCGATCATGCCGAAAAGTGACATTCTGGACAGGTCTAAAAAAACATTTTAGAACCATTTTCACAAAAAAAGCTCAGATTTTTTTTTCATTTTTTGACACAAAAACAGTGACCCCGGTCATGCCGAACTATCGACATTCTGGACAGGCCTAAAAAACATTTTAAAACCATTTTCACAAAAAATTGCAGATTTCTATATTGTCCCTAAAAACGATGACTCCGATCATGCCGGCGACATTCTGGACAGGCCTAAAAAATTTTTTTAAACCATTTTCACAAAAAATTGCAGATATTTTTTTCATTTTCGTGACACAAAAACAGTGACCCTGGTCATGCCGAACTAGCGACATTCTGGACAGGCCTAAAAAACATGTTAAAACCATTTTCACAAAAATTGTAGATTTCTATTTTGTCACCAAAAACGATGACTCCGATCATGCCGAAAAAGTGACATTCTGGACAGGCCTAAAAAAACATTTAAAACCATTTTCACAAAAAATTGCAGATATTTTTTTCCATTTTCGTGACACAAAAACAGTGACCCCGGGTCATGCCGAGCTATCGACATTCTGGACAGGCCTAAAAAATATTTTAAAACCATTTTCACAAAAAATTGCAGATTTCTATTTTGTCCCTAAAAACGATGACTCCCCATCATGCCGAAAAAGCGACATTCTGGACAGGCCTAAAAAAATGTAAAACCATTTTCACTAAAAATGGCAGATTTTTTTTTCATTTTCGTGACACAAAAACAGTGACCCCGGTCATGCCGAACTATCGCCATTCTTGACAGGCCTAAAAAACATTTTAAAACCATTTTCACAAAAATTGCAGATTTCTATTTTGTCCCTAAAAACGATGACTCCGATCATGCCGAAAAGCGACATTCTGGACAGGCCTAAACATTTTTTTTTAAACCATTTTCACAAAAAATTGTAGATATTTTTTTTTCATTTTCGTGACACAAAAACAGTGACCCTGGTCATGCCGAACTAGCGACATTCTGGACAGGCCTAAAAAACATGTTAAAACCATTTTCACAAAAATTGTAGATTTCTATTTTTGTCACCAAAAACGATGACTCCGATAATGCGGAAAAAGTGACATTCTGGACAGGCCTAAAAAAAAACATTTAAAACCATTTTCACAAAAAATTGCAGATATTTTTTTCCATTTTCGTGACACAAAAACAGTGACCCCGGTCATGCCGAACTATCGACATTCTGGACAGGCCTAAAAAAACATTTTAAAACAATTTTCACAAAAATTGCAGATTTCTATATTGTCCCTAAAAACGATGACTCCGATCATGCCGAAAAAGCGACATTCTGGACAGGCCTAAACATTTTTTTAAACCATTTCACAAAAAATTGCAGATATTTTTTTTCATTTTCGTGACACAAAAACAGTGACCCTGGTTATGCCGAACTAAGCGACATTCTGGACAGGCCTAAAAAACATGTTAAAACCATTTTCACAAAAATTGTAGATTTCTATTTTTGTCACCAAAAACGATGACTCCGATCATGCCGAACTAGCGACATTTTGGACAGGCCTAAAAAACACATTTTAGAACCATTTTCAAAAAAAAAGCTCAGAATTTTTTTTTCATTTTTTTGACACAAAAAACAGTGACCCCGGGTCATGCCGAGCTATCGACATTCTGGACAGGCCTAAAAAAATATTTTGAAACCATTTTCACAAAAATTGCAGATTTCTATTTTGTCCCTAAAACGATGACTCCCATCATGCCGAAAAAGCGACATTCTGGACAGGCCTAAAAATTTTTTAAAACCATTTTCACAAAAATGGCAGATTTTTTTTTTCATTTTCGTGACACAAAAACAGTGACCCCGGTCATGCGCGAACTATCGCCATTCTTGACAGGCCTAAAAAAAACATTTTAAAACCATTTTCACAAAAATTGCAGATTTCTCATTTTGTCCCTAAAAACAATGACTCCGATCATGCCCGAAAAGCGACATTCTGGACAGGTCTAAAAAAAACATTTCTAGAACCATTTTCACAAAAAAGCTCAGATTTTTTTTTTTCATTTTTTGACACAAAAACAGTGACCCGGTCATGCCGAACTATCGACATTCTGGACAGGCCTAAAAAAACATTTTAAAACCATTTTCACAAAAATTGCAGATTTCTCATATTGTCCCTAAAAACGATGACTCCGATCATGCCGAAAAAGCGACATTCTGGACAGGCCTAAACATTTTTTTTTAAACCATTTTCACCAGAAATTGCAGATATTTTTTTTTGCATTTTGCGTGACACAAAAAACAGTGACCCCGGTCATGCCGAACTAAGCGACATTCTGGACAGGCCTAAAAACATGTTAAAACCATTTTCACAAAAATTTGTAGATTTCTATTTTTGTCACCAAAAACGATATTCCGATCATGCCCGAACTAGCGACATTTTGGACAGGCCTAAAAACACATTTTAGAACCATTTTCAAAAAAAAGTTCAGAATTTTTTTTTTCATTTTTTGACACAAAAACAGTGACCCTCGTCATACTGAACTATCGACATTCTGGACAGGCCTAAAAAAACATTTTAAATCCATTTTCACAAAAAAATTGCGATATTTTTTTTTCATTTCGTGACACCAAAAAACAGTGACCCCGGACATGCCGAGCTATCGACATTCTTGACAGGCCCTAAAACATTTTAAACCATTTTCACAAAATTGCAGATTTCTATTTTGTCCCTAAAAACGATGACTCCCATCATGCGCCGAAAAAGCGACATTCTGGACAGGCCTAAAATTTTAAACCATTTTTCACAAATGGCAGATTTTTTTTTTTTCATTTTCCCCTTCCCTGACACAAAAACAGTGACC
>NW_025549657.1:0-64601 GCF_905237065.1 Salmo salar | reverse complement strand
CCATTTTCACAAAAAAGCTCAGATTTTTTATTTTTCATTTTTTATTTTTTTGACACAAAAACAGTGACCCCGGTCATGCCGAACTATCGACATTCTGGACAGGCCTAAAAAACATTTTATAACCATTTTCACAAAAAATTGCTGATATTTTTTTTCATTTTCACGACACAAAAACAGTGACCCCGGTCATGCCGAACTATCGACATTCTGGACAGGCCTAAAAAACATTTTATAACCATTTTCACAAAAAATTGCAGATTTCTATTTTTTATCACCAAAAACAATGACTCCGATCATGCCGAACTAGCGACATTTTGGACAGGCCTAAAAAAAACATTTTAGAACAATTTTCACAAAAATAGCTCAGATTTTTTTTTCATTTTTTGACACAAAAACAGTGACCCCGGTCATGCCGAACTAGCGACATTCTGGACAGGCCTAATAAAACATTTTATAACCATTTTCACAAAAAATTGCAGATATTTTTTTTTCATTTTCACGACACAAAAACAGTGACCCCGGTCATGCCGAACTAGCGACATTCTGGACAGGCCTAAAAACATTTTAAAACAATTTTCATAAAAATAGCTCAGATTTTTTTTTTCATTTTTGACACAAAAACAGTGACCCCGGTCATGCCGAACTATCGACATTCTGGACAGGCCTAAAAAAACATTTTATAACCATTTTCACAAAAATTGCAGATTTCTATTTTTGTCACCAAAAACAATGACTCCGATCATGCCGAACTAGCGACATTTTGGACAGGCCTAAAAAAACATTTTAGAACAATTTTCACAAAAATAGCTCAGATTTTTTATTTCATTTTTTGACACAACTACAGTGACCCCGGTCATGCCGAACTATCGACATTCTGGACAGGCCTAAAAAAACATTTTATAACTATTTTCACAAAAATTGCAGATTTCTATTTTTGTCACCAAAAACAATGACTCCGATCATGCCGAACTAGCAACATTTTGGACAGGCCTAAAAAATATTTTAGAACCATTTTCACAAAAAAAGCTCAGATTTTTATTTTTCATTTTTTATTTTTTGACACAAAAACAGTGACCCCGGTCATGCCGAACTATCGACATTCTGGACAGGCCTAAAAAAACATTTTATAACCATTTTCACAAAAATTGCAGATATTTTTTTCATTTTCACGACACAAAAACAGTGACCCCGGTCATGCCGAACTATCGACATTCTGGACAGGCCTAAAAAACATTTTATAACCATTTTCACAAAAAATTGCAGATATTTATTTTTATTTTTTGACACAAAAACAGTGACCCCGCCGAACTAGCGACATTCTGGACAGGCCTAAAAAACATTTTAAAACTATTTTCACAAAAATTGCAGATTTCTATTTTTGTCACCAAAAACAATGACTCCGATCATGCCGAACTAGCGACATTTTGGACAGGCCTAAAAAAACATTTTAGAACAATTTTCACAAAAATAGCTCAGATTTTTTTTTTCATTTTTTTGACACAAAAACAGTGACCCCGGTCATGCCGAACTATCGACATTCTGGACAGGCCTAAAAAAACATTTTATAACCATTTTCACAAAAATTGCAGATATTTTTTTTCATTTTCACGACACAAAAACAGTGACCCCGGTCATGCCGAACTAGCGACATTCTGGACAGGCCTAAAAAAACATTTTAAAACAATTTTCACAAAAATAGCTCAGATTTTTTTTTCATTTTTTGACACAAAAACAGTGACCCCGGTCATGCCGAACTATCGACATTTTGGACAGGCCTAAAAAAAACATTTTAGAACAATTTTCACAAAAATAGCTCAGATTTTTTTTTCATTTTTTGACACAAAAACAGTGACCCCGGTCATGCCAAACTATCGACATTCTGGACAGGCCTAAAAAACATTTTATAACCATTTTCACAAAAAATTGCAGATATTTTTTTTTCATTTTCACGACACAAAAACAGTGACCCGGGTCATGCCGAACTAGCGACATTCTGGACAGGCCTAAAAAAACATTTTATAACCATTTTCACAAAAAATTGCATATATTTATTTTTTATTTTTTGACACAAAAACAGTGACCCCGTTAATGCCGAACTAGCAACATTCTGGACAGGCCTAAAAAACATTTTAAAACTATTTTCACAAAAAATTGCAGATTTCTATTTTTATCACCAAAAACAATGACTCCGATCATGCCGAACTAGCGACATTTTGGACAGGCCTGAAAAAAACATTTTAGAACAATTTTCACAAAAATAGCTCAGATTTTTTTTCTTCATTTTTGACACAAAAACAGTGACCCTGGTCATGCCGAACTATCGACATTCTGGACAGGCCTAAAAAAACATTTTATAACCATTTTCACAAAAAATTGCAGATATTTATTTTTTATTTTTTTGACACAAAAACAGTGACCCCGGCCGAACTAGCGACATTCTGGACAGGCCTAAAAAACATTTTAAAACTATTTTCACAAAAATTGCAGATTTCTATTTTTGTCACCAAAAACAATGACTCCGATCATGCCGAACTAGCGACATTTTGGACAGGCCTAAAAAAACATTTTAGAACAATTTTCACAAAAATAGCTCAGATTTTTTTTTTCATTTTTTTGACACAAAAACAGTGACCCCGGTCATGCCGAACTATCGACATTCTGGACAGGCCTAAAAAAACATTTTATAACCATTTTCACAAAAAATTGCAGATATTTTTTTTTCATTTTCACGACACAAAAACAGTGACCCGGTCATGCCGAACTAGCGACATTCTGGACAGGCCTAAAAAAACATTTTAAAACAATTTTCACAAAAATAGCTCAGATTTTTTTTTTCATTTTTTGACACAAAAACAGTGACCCCGGTCATGCCGAACTATCGACATTCTGGACAGGCCTAAAAAACATTTTATAACCATTTTCACAAAAATTGCAGATTTCTATTTTTGTCACCAAAAACAATGACTCCGATCATGCCGAACTAGCGACATTTTGGACAGGCCTAAAAAAACATTTTAGAACAATTTTCACAAAAATAGCTCAGATATTTTTTTTCATTTTCACGACACAAAAACAGTGACCCCGGTCATGCCGAACTAGCGACATTCTGGACAGGCCTAAAAAACATTTTAAAACTATTTTCACAAAAAATTGCAGATTTCTATTTTTGTCACAAAAACAATGACTCCGATCATGCCGAACTAGCGACATTTTGGACAGGCCTAAAAAAAACATTTTAGAACAATTTTCACAAAAATAGCTCAGATTTTTTTTCATTTTTTGACACAAAAACAGTGACCCCGGTCATGCCAAACTATCGACATTCTGGACAGGCCTAAAAAACATTTTATAACCATTCTCACAAAAAATGCAGATATTTTTTTTCAATTTTTGTCACCAAAAACAATGACTCCGATCATGCCGAACTAGCGACATTTTGGACAGGCCTAAAAAAACATTTTAGAACAATTTTCACAAAAATAGCTCAGATATTTTTTTTCATTTTCACGACACAAAAACAGTGACCCCGGTCATGCCGAACTAGCGACATTCTGGACAGGCCTAAAAAACATTTTAAAACTATTTTCACAAAAATTGCAGATTTCTATTTTTGTCACAAAAAACAATGACTCCGATCATGCCGAACTAGCGACATTTTGGACAGGCCTAAAAAAAACATTTTAGAACAATTTTCACAAAAATAGCTCAGATTTTTTTTTTCATTTTTTGACACAAAAACAGTGACCCCGGTCATGCTGAACTATCGACATTCTGGACAGGCCTAAAAAACGTTTTATAACCATTTTCACAAAAATTGCAGATATTTTTTTTCATTTTCACGACACAAAAACAGTGACCCCAGTCATGCCGAACTAGCGACATTCTGGACAGGCCTAAAAAAACATTTTAAAACTATTTTCACAAAAATTGCAGATTTCTATTTTTGTCACCAAAAACAATGACTCCGATCATGCCGAACTAGCGACATTCTGGACAGGCCTAAAAAAACATTTTAAAACTATTTTCACAAAAAATTGCAGATTTCTATTTTTGTCATCAAAAACGATGACTCCGATCATGCCGAACTAGCAACATTTTGGACAGGCCTAAAAAATATTTTAGAACCATTTTCACAAAAAAGCTCAGATTTTTATTTTTCATTTTTTATTTTTTTGACACAAAAACAGTGACCCCGGTCATGCCGAACTATCGACATTCTGGACAGGCCTAAAAAACATTTTATAACCATTTTCACAAAAAATTGCTGATATTTTTTTTCATTTTCACGACACAAAAACAGTGACCCCGGTCATGCCGAACTATCGACATTCTGGACAGGCCTAAAAAACATTTTATAACCATTTTCACAAAAAATTGCAGATATTTATTTTTTATTTTTTTGACATAAAAACAGTGACCCCGTTAATGCCGAACTAGTGACATTCTGGACAGGCCTAAAAAAACATTTTATAACCATTTTCACAAAAAATTGCAGATATTTTTTTTCATTTTCACGACACAAAAACAGTGACCCCGGTCATGCCGAACTAGCGACATTCTGGACAGGCCTAAAAAAACATTTTAAAACTATTTTCACAAAAAATTGCAGATTTCTATTTTTGTCATCAAAACCGATGACTCCGATCATGCCGAACTAGCAACATTTTGGACAGGCCTAAAAAAATATTTTAGAACCATTTTCACAAAAAAAGCTCAGATTTTTTTTTCTTCATTTTTTGACACAAAAACAGTGACCCCGGTCATGCCGAACTATCGACATTCTGGACAGGCCTAAAAAAACATTTTATAACCATTTTCACAAAAAATTGCAGATATTTATTTTTTATTTTTTGACACAAAAACAGTGACCCCGGTCATGCCGAACTAGCGACATTCTGGACAGGCCTAAAAAACATTTTAAAACTATTTTCACAAAAATTGCAGATTTCTATTTTTTATCACCAAAAACAATGACTCCGATCATGCCGAACTAGCGACATTTTGGACAGGCCTAAAAAAAACATTTTAGAACAATTTTCACAAAAATAGCTCAGATTTTTTTTTTCATTTTTTGACACAAAAACAGTGACCCCGGTCATGCCAAACTATCGACATTCTGGACAGGCCTAAAAAAACATTTTATAACCATTCTCACAAAAAATGCAGATATTTTTTTTCATTTTTTGACACAAAAACAGTGACCCCGGTCATGCCGAACTATCGACATTCTGGACAGGCCTAAAAAAAACATTTTATAACTATTCTCACAAAAAAATGCAGATATTTTTTTTTCATTTTCACGACACAAAAACAGTGACCCCGGTCATGCCGAACTAGCGACATTCTGGACAGGCCTAAAAAAAAACATTTTAAAACTATTTTCACAAAAATTGCAGATTTCTATTTTTGTCACCAAAAACAATGACTCCGATCATGCCGAACTAGCGACATTCTGGACAGGCCTAAAAAACATTTTAAAACAATTTTCACAAAAATTGCAGATTTCTATTTTTGTCACCAAAAAAATGACTCCGATCATGCCGAACTAGCGACATTCTGGACAGGCCTAAAAAACATTTTATAACCATTTTCACAAAAAATTGCAGATCTTTTTTTTCATTTTCACGACACAAAAACAGTGACCCCGGTCATGCCGAACTAGCGACATTCTGGACAGGCCTAAAAAACATTTTAAAACAATTTTCACAAAAATAGCTCAGATTTTTTTTTTCATTTTTTGACACAAAAACAGTGACCCCGGTCATGCCGAACTAGCGACATTCTGGACAGGCCTAAAAAACATTTTAAAACTATTTTCACAAAAATTGCAGATTTCTATTTTTTATCACCAAAAACAATGACTCCGATCATGCCGAACTAGCGACATTTTGGACAGGCCTAAAAAAACATTTTAGAACAATTTTCACAAAAATAGCTCAGATTTTTTTTTTCATTTTTGACACAAAAACAGTGACCCCGGTCATGCCGAACTATCGACATTCTGGAAAGGCCTAAAAAAACATTTTATAACCATTTTCACAAAAAATTGCAGATATTTTTTGGGGGTTTTCACGACACAAAAACAGTGACCCCGGTCATGCCGAACTAGCGACATTCTGGACAGGCCTAATAAAACATTTTATAACCATTTTCACAAAAAATTGCAGATATTTTTTTTTCATTTTCACGACACAAAAACAGTGACCCCGGTCATGCCGAACTAGCGACATTCTGGACAGGCCTAAAAAAACATTTTAAAACAATTTTCATAAAAATAGCTCAGATTTTTTTTTTTCATTTTTTGACACAAAAACAGTGACCCCGGTCATGCCGAACTATCGACATTCTGGACAGGCCTAAAAAACATTTTATAACCATTTTCACAAAAATTGCAGATTTCTATTTTTGTCACCAAAAACAATGACTCCGATCATGCCGAACTAGCGACATTTTGGACAGGCCTAAAAAAAACATTTTAGAACAATTTTCACAAAAATAGCTCAGATTTTTTATTTCATTTTTTGACACAACTACAGTGACCCCGGTCATGCCGAACTATCGACATTCTGGACAGGCCTAAAAAAACATTTTATAACTATTTTCACAAAAATTGCAGATTTCTATTTTTGTCACCAAAAACAATGACTCCGATCATGCCGAACTAGCAACATTTTGGACAGGCCTAAAAAAATATTTTAGAACCATTTTCACAAAAAAGCTCAGATTTTTTATTTTTCATTTTTATTTTTTTGACACAAAAACAGTGACCCCGGTCATGCCGAACTATCGACATTCTGGACAGGCCTAAAAAACATTTTATAACCATTTTCACAAAAAATTGCAGATATTTTTTTTCATTTTCACGACACAAAAACAGTGACCCCGGTCATGCCGAACTATCGACATTCTGGACAGGCCTAAAAAACATTTTATAACCATTTTCACAAAAAATTGCAGATATTTATTTTTTATTTTTTTGA
Source organism: Salmo salar (assembly GCF_905237065.1). Taxonomy (NCBI): domain Eukaryota; kingdom Metazoa; phylum Chordata; class Actinopteri; order Salmoniformes; family Salmonidae; genus Salmo; species Salmo salar. Next base: position 57,621 of record NW_025549657.1, on the reverse strand, counting down.
CACAAAAACAGTGACCCCGGCCGAACTAGCGACATTCTGGACAGGCCTAAAAAAACATTTTAAAACTATTTTCACAAAAAATTGCAGATTTCTATTTTTGTCACCAAAAACAATGACTCCGATCATGCCGAACTAGCGACATTTTGGACAGGCCTAAAAAAAACATTTTAGAACAATTTTCACAAAAATAGCTCAGATTTTTTTTTTCATTTTTTTGACACAAAAACAGTGACCCCGGTCATGCCGAACTATCGACATTCTGGACAGGCCTAAAAAAACATTTTATAACCATTTTCACAAAAAATTGCAGATATTTTTTTTTCATTTTCACGACACAAAAACAGTGACCCCGGTCATGCCGAACTAGCGACATTCTGGACAGGCCTAAAAAAACATTTTAAAACAATTTTCACAAAAATAGCTCAGATTTTTTTTTTCATTTTTTGACACAAAAACAGAGACCCCGGTCATGCCGAACTATCGACATTTTGGACAGGCCTAAAAAAAACATTTTAGAACAATTTTCACAAAAATAGCTCAGATTTTTTTTTCATTTTTTGACACAAAAACAGTGACCCCGGTCATGCCAAACTATCGACATTCTGGACAGGCCTAAAAAACATTTTATAACCATTTTCACAAAAATTGCAGATATTTTTTTTCATTTTCACGACACAAAAACAGTGACCCGGGTCATGCCGAACTAGCGACATTCTGGACAGGCCTAAAAAAACATTTTATAACCATTTTCACAAAAAATTGCATATATTTATTTTTTATTTTTTTGACACAAAAACAGTGACCCCGTTAATGCCGAACTAGCAACATTCTGGACAGGCCTAAAAAAACATTTTAAAACTATTTTCACAAAAAATTGCAGATTTCTATTTTTTATCACCAAAAACAATGACTCCGATCATGCCGAACTAGCGACATTTTGGACAGGCCTGAAAAAAAACATTTTAGAACAATTTTCACAAAAATAGCTCAGATTTTTTTTTCTTCATTTTTTGACACAAAAACAGTGACCCTGGTCATGCCGAACTATCGACATTCTGGACAGGCCTAAAAAAACATTTTATAACCATTTTCACAAAAAATTGCAGATATTTATTTTTTATTTTTTGACACAAAAACAGTGACCCCGGCCGAACTAGCGACATTCTGGACAGGCCTAAAAAACATTTTAAAACTATTTTCACAAAAATTGCAGATTTCTATTTTTGTCACCAAAAACAATGACTCCGATCATGCCGAACTAGCGACATTTTGGACAGGCCTAAAAAAAACATTTTAGAACAATTTTCACAAAAATAGCTCAGATTTTTTTTTTTCATTTTTTGACACAAAAACAGTGACCCCGGTCATGCCGAACTATCGACATTCTGGACAGGCCTAAAAAAACATTTTATAACCATTTTCACAAAAATTGCAGATTTCTATTTTTGTCACCAAAAACAATGACTCCGATCATGCCGAACTAGCGACATTTTGGACAGGCCTAAAAAAAACATTTTAGAACAATTTTCACAAAAATAGCTCAGATATTTTTTTTTCATTTTCACGACACAAAAACAGTGACCCCGGTCATGCCGAACTAGCGACATTCTGGACAGGCCTAAAAAAACATTTTAAAACTATTTTCACAAAAAATTGCAGATTTCTATTTTTGTCACAAAAAACAATGACTCCGATCATGCCGAACTAGCGACATTTTGGACAGGCCTAAAAAAAACATTTTAGAACAATTTTCACAAAAATAGCTCAGATTTTTTTTTCATTTTTTGACACAAAAACAGTGACCCCGGGTCATGCTGAACTATCGACATTCTGGACAGGCCTAAAAAACGTTTTATAACCATTTTCACAAAAAATTGCAGATATTTTTTTTCATTTTCACGACACAAAAACAGTGACCCCAGTCATGCCGAACTAGCGACATTCTGGACAGGCCTAAAAAACATTTTAAAACTATTTTCACAAAAAATTGCAGATTTCTATTTTTGTCACCAAAAACAATGACTCCGATCATGCCGAACTAGCGACATTTTGGACAGGCCTAAAAAAAACATTTTAGAACAATTTTCACAAAAATAGCTCAGATTTTTTTTTCAGTTTTTGACACAAAAACAGTGACCCCGGTCATGCCGAACTATCGACATTCTGGACAGGCCTAAAAAAACATTTTATAACCATTTTCACAAAAATTGCAGATATTTTTTTCATTTTCACGACACAAAAACAGTGACCCCGGCCGAACTAGCGACATTCTGGACAGGCCTAAAAAAACATTTTAAAACTATTTTCACAAAAAATTGCAGATTTCTATTTTTGTCACCAAAAACAATGACTCCTATCATGCCGAACTAGCGACATTTTGGACAGGCCTAAAAAAACATTTTAGAACAATTTTCACAAAAATAGCTCAGATTTTTTTTTTCATTTTTTGACACAAAAACAGTGACCCGGTCATGCCGAACTATCGACATTCTGGACAGGCCTAAAAAACATTTTATAACCATTTTCACAAAAAATTGCAGATATTTTTTTTCATTTTCACGACACAAAAACAGTGACCCCGGCCGAACTAGCGACATTCTGGACAGGCCTAAAAAAACATTTTAAAACTATTTTCACAAAAATTGCAGATTTCTATTTTTGTCACCAAAAACAATGACTCCGATCATGCCGAACTAGCGACATTTTGGACAGGCCTAAAAAAAACATTTTAGAACAATTTTCACAAAAATAGCTAAGATTTTTTTTTTCATTTTTTGACACAAAAACAGTCATGCCGAACTATCGACATTCTGGACAGGCCTAAAAAAAACATTTTATAACCATTTTCACAAAAAATTGCAGATATTTTTTTTTCATTTTCACGACACAAAAACAGTGACTCCGGCCGAACTAGCGACATTCTGGACAGGCCTAAAAAAACATTTTAAAACTATTTTCACAAAAAATTGCAGATTTCTATTTTTGTCACCAAAAACAATGACCCCGGTCATGCCGAACTAGCGACATTTGGACAGGCCTAAAAAAACATTTTATAACCATTTTCACAAAAAATTGCAGATATTTTTTTTTCATTTTCACGACACAAAAACAGTGACCCCGGTCATGCCGAACTAGCGACATTCTGGACAGGCCTAAAAAAACATTTTAAAACTATTTTCACAAAAATTGCAGATTTCTATTTTTGTCACCAAAAACAATGACCCCGGTCATGCCGAACTATCGACATTCTGGACAGGCCTAAAAAAACATTTTATAACCATTCTCACAAAAATTGCAGATTTCTATTTTTGTCACCAAAAACAATGACCCCGATCATGCCGAACTAGCGACATTTTGGACAGGCCTAAAAAAAACATTTTAGAACAATTTTCACAAAAATAGCTCAGATTTTTTATTTTTCATTTTTAATTTTTTTTGACACAAAAACAGTGACCCCGGTCATGCCGAACTATCGACATTCTGGACAGGCCTAAAAAACATTTTATAACCATTTTCACAAAAAATTGCAGATATTTTTTTTTTCATTTTCACGACACAAAAACAGTGACCCCGGTCATGCCGAACTAAGCGACATTCTGGACAGGCCTAAAAAACATTTTAAAACTATTTTCACAAAAATTGCAGATTTCTATTTTTGTCACCAAAAACAATGACCCCGGTCATGCCGAACTATCGACATTCTGGACAGGCCTAAAAAAACATTTTATAACCATTCTCACAAAAAATTGCAGATATTTTTTTTCATTTTCACGACACAAAAACAGTGACCCCGGCCGAACTAGCGACATTCTGGACAGGCCTAAAAAACATTTTAAAACTATTTTCACAAAAATTGCAGATTTCTATTTTTGTCACCAAAAACAATGACTCCGATCATGCCGAACTAGCGACATTTTGGACAGGCCTAAAAAAAGCATTTTATAACCATTTTCACAAAAAATTGCAGATATTTTTTTTTCATTTTCACGACACAACAACAGTGACCCCGGTCATGCCGAACTAGCGACATTCTGGACAGGCCTAAAAAAACATTTTAAAACTATTTTCACAAAAAATTGCAGATTTCTATTTTTGTCATCAAAAACGATGACTCCGATCATGCCGAACTAGCAACATTTTGGACAGGCCTAAAAAATATTTTAGAACCATTTTCACAAAAAAAGCTCAGATTTTTTTTTCATTTTTGACACAAAAACAGTCATGCCGAACTATCGACATTCTGGACAGGCCTAAAAAACATTTTATAACCATTTTCACAAAAAATTGCAGATATTTTTTTCATTTTCACGACACAAAAACAGTGACCCCGGCCGAACTAGCGACATTCTGGACAGGCCTAAAAAAACATTTTAAAACTATTTTCACAAAAATTGCAGATTTCTATTTTTGTCACCAAAAACAATGACCCCGGTCATGCCGAACTATCGACATTCTGGACAGGCCTAAAAAACATTTTATAACCATTTTCACCAAAAATTGCAGATATTTTTTTTCATTTTCACGACACAAAAACAGTGACCCCGGTCATGCCGAACTAGCGACACTCTGGACAGGCCTAAAAAAACATTTTAAAACTATTTTCACAAAAATTGCAGATTTCTATTTTTGTCACCAAAAACAATGACCCCGGTCATGCCGAACTATCGACATTCTGGACAGGCCTAAAAAAACATTTTATAACCATTCTCACAAAAAATTGCAGATATTTTTTTTTCATTTTCACGACACAAAAACAGTGACCCCGGTCATGCCGAACTATCGACATTCTGGACAGGCCTAAAAAAACATTTTATAACCATTTTCACAAAAAATTGCAGATATTTTTTTTTCATTTTCACGACACAAAAACAGTGACCCCGGTCATGCCGAACTAGCGACATTCTGGACAGGCCTAAAAAAACATTTTAAAACTATTTTCACAAAAAATTGCAGATTTCTATTTTTGTCACCAAAAACAATGACTCCGATCATGCCGAACTAGCGACATTCTGGACAGGCCTAAAAAAACATTTTAAAACTGTTTTCACAAAAAATTGCAGATTTATATTTTTGTCACCAAAAACAATGACTCCGATCATGCCGAACTAGCGACATTTTGGACAGGCCTAAAAAAAACATTTTAGAACAATTTTCACAAAAATAGCTCAGATTTTTTTACTTCATTTTTTGACACAAAAACAGTGACCCCGGTCATGCCGAACTATCGACATTCTGGACAGGCCTAAAAAAACATTTTATAACCATTTTCACACAAAATTGCAGATATTTTTTTTTTTTCACGACACAAAAACAGTGACCCCGGTCATGCCGAACTAGCGACATTCTGGACAGGCCTAAAAAAAACATTTTATAACTATTCTCACAAAAAAATGCAGATACTTTTTTTTCATTTTCACGACACAAAAACAGTGACCGAACTAGCGACATTTTGGACAGGCCTAAAAAAATATTTTAGAACCATTTTCACAAAAAAAGCTCAGATTTTTTTATTTTTTTTGACACAAAAACAGTGACCCCGGTCATGCCGAACTATCGACATTCTGGAAAGGCCTAAAAAAACATTTTATAACCATTCACACAAAAAAAATGCAGATATTTTTTTTTCATTTTCACGACACAAAAACAGTGACCCCGGTCATGCCGAGCTAGCGACATTCTGGACAGGCCTAAAAAAACATTTTAAAACTATTTTCACAAAAAATTGCAGATTTCTATTTTTGTCACCAAAAACAATGACCCCGGTCATGCCGAACTATCGACATTCTGGACAGGCCTAAAAAAACATTTTAGAACCATTTTCACAAAAAATTGCAGATATTTTTTTTCATTTTCACGACACAAAAACAGTGACCCCGGTCATGCCGAACTAGCGACATTCTGGACAGGCCTAAAAAAACATTTTATAACCATTTTCACAAAAATTGCAGATATTTTTTTTCATTTTCACGACACAAAAACAGTGACCCCGGTCATGCCGAACTAGCGACATTCTGGACAGGCCTAAAAAAACATTTTAAAACTGTTTTCACAAAAAATTGCAGATTTCTATTTTTGTCACCAAAAACAATGACTCCGATCATGCCGAACTAGCGACATTTTGGACAGGCCTAAAAAAAAACATTTTAGAACAATTTTCACAAAAATAGCTCAGATTTTTTTTACTTCATTTTTTGACACAAAAACAGTGACCCCGGTCATGCCGAACTATCGACATTCTGGACAGGCCTAAAAAAACATTTTATAACCATTTTCACACAAAATTGCAGATATTTTTTTTTTTCACGACACAAAAACAGTGACCCCGGTCATGCCGAACTAGCGACATTCTGGACAGGCCTAAAAAAAACATTTTATAACTATTCTCACAAAAAAATGCAGATACTTTTTTTTCATTTTCACGACACAAAAACAGTGACCGAACTAGCGACATTCTGGACAGGCCTAAAAAAACATTTAAAAACTATTTTCACCAAAAATTGCAGATTTCTATTTTTGTTACCAAAAACAATGACTCCGATCATGCCGAACTAGCGACATTTTGGCCAGGCCTAAAAAAAAACATTTTAGAACAATTTTCACAAAAATAGCTCAGATTTTTTTTTTCATTTTTTGACACAAAAACAGTGACCCCGGTCATGCCGAACTAGCGACATTCTGGACAGGCCTAAAAAAACATTTTAAAACTATTTTCACAAAAAATTGCAGATTTCTATTTTTGTCACCAAAAACAATGACTCCGATCATGCCGAACTAGCAACATTTTGGACAGGCCTAAAAAAAAACATTTTATAACCATTTTCACAAAAAATTGCAGATATTTTTTTTCATTTTCACGACACAAAAACAGTGACCCCGGTCATGCCGAACTAGTGACATTCTGGACAGGCCTAAAAAAAACATTTTAAAACTATTTTCACAAAAAATTGCAGATTTCTATTTTTGTCACCAAAAACAATGACTCCGATCATGCCGAACTAGCGACATTTTGGACAGGCCTAAAAAAAAACATTTTAGAACAATTTTCACAAAAATAGCTCAGATTTTTTTTTTTCATTTTTTGACACAAAAACAGTGACCCCGGTCATGCCGAACTATCGACATTCTGGACAGGCCTAAAAAAACATTTTATAACCATTTTCACAAAAAATTGCAGATATTTTTTTTTCATTTTCACGACACAAAAACAGTGACCCCGGTCATGCCGAACTAGCGACATTCTGGACAGGCCTAAAAAACATTTTAAAACTATTTTCACAAAAATTGCAGATTTCTATTTTTGTCACCAAAAACAATGACTCCGATCATGCCGAACTAGCGACATTTTGGACAGGCCTAAAAAAACATTTTAGAACAATTTTCACAAAAATAGCTCAGATTTTTTTTTTCATTTTTTGACACAAAAACAGTGACCCCGGTCATGCCGAACTATCGACATTCTGGACAGGCCTAAAAAACATTTTATAACCATTTTCACAAAAAATTGCAGATATTTTTTTTCATTTTCACGACACAAAAACAGTGACCCCGGCCGAACTAGCGACATTCTGGACAGGCCTAAAAAAACATTTTAAAACTATTTTCACAAAAAATTGCAGATTTCTATTTTTGTCACCAAAAACAATGACTCCGATCATGCCGAACTAGCGACATTTTGGACAGGCCTAAAAAAAACATTTTAGAACAATTTTCACAAAAATAGCTCAGATTTTTTTTTCATTTTTTGACACAAAAACAGTGACCCCGGTCATGCCGAACTATCGACATTCTGGACAGGCCTAAAAAACATTTTATAACCATTTTCACACAAAATTGCAGATATTTTTTTTCATTTTCACGACACAAAAACAGTGACCCCGGTCATGCCGAACTAGCGACATTCTGGACAGGCCTAAAAAAACATTTTATAACTATTCTCACAAAAAAATGCAGATATTTTTTTTCATTTTCACGACACAAAAACAGTGACCCCGGTCATGCCGAACTAGCGACATTCTGGACAGGCCTAAAAAAAACATTTTATAACTATTCTCACAAAAAAATGCAGATATTTTTTTTTCATTTTCACGACACAAAAACAGTGACCGAACTAGCGACATTCTGGACAGGCCTAAAAAAACATTTTAAAACTATTTTCACCAAAAATTGCAGATTTCTATTTTTGTTACCAAAAACAATGACTCCGATCATGCCGAACTAGCGACATTTTGGCCAGGCCTAAAAAAAACATTTTAGAACAATTTTCACAAAAATAGCTCAGATTTTTTTTTTCATTTTTTGACACAAAAACAGTGACCCCGGTCATGCCGAACTATCGACATTCTGGACAGGCCTAAAAAACATATTATAACCATTTTCACAAAAAATTGCAGATATTTTTTTTCATTTTCACGACACAAAAACAGTGACCCCGAACTAGCGACATTCTGGACAGGCCTAAAAAACATTTTAAAACTATTTTCACAAAAATTGCAGATTTCTATTTTTGTCACCAAAAACAATGACTCCGATCATGCCGAACTAGCGACATTTTGGACAGGCCTAAAAAAAACATTTTAGAACAATTTTCACAAAAATAGCTCAGATTTTTTTTTTTCATTTTTTGACACAAAAACAGTGACCCCGGTCATGCCGAACTATCGACATTCTGGAGAGGCCTAAAAAACATTTTATAACCATTTTCACAAAAAATTGCAGATATTTTTTTTCATTTTCACGACACAAAAACAGTGACCCCGGTCATGCCGAACTAGCGACATTCTGGACAGGCCTAAAAAAACATTTTAAAACTATTTTCACAAAAAATTGCAGATTTATATTTTTGTCACCAAAAACAATGACTCCGATCATGCCGAACTAGCGACATTCTGGACAGGCCTAAAAAAAACATTTTAAAACTGTTTTCACAAAAAATTGCAGATTTATATTTTTGTCACCAAAAACAATGACTCCGATCATGCCGAACTAGCGACATTTTGGACAGGCCTAAAAAAAAACATTTTAGAACAATTTTCACAAAAATAGCTCAGATTTTTTTTACTTCATTTTTTGACACAAAAACAGTGACCCCGGTCATGCCGAACTATCGACATTCTGGACAGGCCTAAAAAAACATTTTATAACCATTTTCACACAAAATTGCAGATATTTTTTTTTTTCACGACACAAAAACAGTGACCCCGGTCATGCCGAACTAGCGACATTCTGGACAGGCCTAAAAAAAACATTTTATAACTATTCTCACAAAAAAATGCAGATACTTTTTTTTCATTTTCACGACACAAAAACAGTGTCCGAACTAGCGACATTTTGGACAGACCTAAAAAATATTTTAGAACCATTTTCACAAAAAAGCTCAGATTTTTTATTTTTTTGACACAAAAACAGTGACCCCGGTCATGCCGAACTATCGACATTCTGGACAGGCCTAAAAAACATTTTATAACCATTTTCACAAAAAATTGCAGATATTTTTTTTCATTTTCACGACACAAAAACAGTGACCCCGGCCGAACTAGCGACATTCTGGACAGGCCTAAAAAACATTTTAAAACTATTTTCACAAAAATTGCAGATTTCTATTTTTGTCACCAAAAACAATGACTCCGATCATGCCGAACTAGCGACATTTTGGACAGGCCTAAAAAAAAACATTTTAGAACAATTTTCACAAAAATAGCTCAGATTTTTTTTTCATTTTTTGACACAAAAACAGTGACCCCGGTCATGCCGAACTATCGACATTCTGGACAGGCCTAAAAAAACATTTTATAACCATTTTCACACAAAATTGCAGATATTTTTTTTTCATTTTCACGACACAAAAACAGTGACCCCGGTCATGCCGAACTAGCGACATTCTGGACAGGCCTAAAAAAACATTTTATAACTATTCTCACAAAAAAATGCAGATATTTTTTTTTCATTTTCACGACACAAAAACAGTGACCCCGGTCATGCCGAACTAGCGACATTCTGGACAGGCCTAAAAAAAACATTTTATAACTATTCTCACAAAAAAATGCAGATATTTTTTTTTCATTTTCACGACACAAAAACAGTGACCGAACTAGCGACATTCTGGACAGGCCTAAAAAAACATTTTAAAACTATTTTCACCAAAAATTGCAGATTTCTATTTTTGTTACCAAAAACAATGACTCCGATCATGCCGAACTAGCGACATTTTGGCCAGGCCTAAAAAAAAACATTTTAGAACAATTTTCACAAAAATAGCTCAGATTTTTTTTTTCATTTTTTGACACAAAAACAGTGACCCCGGTCATGCCGAACTATCGACATTCTGGACAGGCCTAAAAAACATATTATAACCATTTTCACAAAAAATTGCAGATATTTTTTTTCATTTTCACGACACAAAAACAGTGACCCCGAACTAGCGACATTCTGGACAGGCCTAAAAAACATTTTAAAACTATTTTCACAAAAATTGCAGATTTCTATTTTTGTCACCAAAAACAATGACTCCGATCATGCCGAACTAGCGACATTTTGGACAGGCCTAAAAAAACATTTTAGAACAATTTTCACAAAAATAGCTCAGATTTTTTTTTTTCATTTTTTGACACAAAAACAGTGACCCCGGTCATGCCGAACTATCGACATTCTGGAGAGGCCTAAAAAAACATTTTATAACCATTTTCACAAAAAATTGCAGATATTTTTTTTCATTTTCACGACACAAAAACAGTGACCCCGGTCATGCCGAACTAGCGACATTCTGGACAGGCCTAAAAAACATTTTAAAACTATTTTCACAAAAATTGCAGATTTATATTTTTGTCACCAAAAACAATGACTCCGATCATGCCGAACTAGCGACATTCTGGACAGGCCTAAAAAAACATTTTAAAACTGTTTTCACAAAAAATTGCAGATTTATATTTTTGTCACCAAAAACAATGACTCCGATCATGCCGAACTAGCGACATTTTGGACAGGCCTAAAAAAAACATTTTAGAACAATTTTCACAAAAATAGCTCAGATTTTTTTACTTCATTTTTTGACACAAAAACAGTGACCCCGGTCATGCCGAACTATCGACATTCTGGACAGGCCTAAAAAACATTTTATAACCATTTTCACACAAAATTGCAGATATTTTTTTTTTCACGACACAAAAACAGTGACCCCGGTCATGCCGAACTAGCGACATTCTGGACAGGCCTAAAAAAACATTTTATAACTATTCTCACAAAAAAATGCAGATACTTTTTTTCATTTTCACGACACAAAAACAGTGTCCGAACTAGCGACATTTTGGACAGACCTAAAAAATATTTTAGAACCATTTTCACAAAAAAAGCTCAGATTTTTTATTTTTTTGACACAAAAACAGTGACCCCGGTCATGCCGAACTATCGACATTCTGGAAAGGCCTAAAAAACATTTTATAACCATTCACACAAAAAAAAATGCAGATATTTTTTTTTCATTTTCACGACACAAAAACAGTGACCGAACTAGCGACATTTTGGACAGACCTAAAAAATATTTTAGAACCATTTTCACAAAAAAAGCTCAGATTTTTTTATTTTTTTGACACAAAAACAGTGACCCCGGTCATGCCGAACTATCGACATTCTGGAAAGGCCTAAAAAACATTTTATAACCATTCACACAAAAAAAATGCAGATATTTTTTTTCATTTTCACGACACAAAAACAGTGACCCCGGTCATGCCGAGCTAAGCGACATTCTGGACAGGCCTAAAAAACATTTTAAAACTATTTTCACAAAAAATTGCAGATTTCTATTTTTGTCACCAAAAACAATGACCCCGGTCATGCCGAACTATCGACATTCTGGACAGGCCTAAAAAAACATTTTAGAACCATTTTCACAAAAAATTGCAGATATTTTTTTTCATTTTCACGACACAAAAACAGTGACCCCGGTCATGCCGAACTAGCGACATTCTGGACAGGCCTAAAAAACATTTTATAACCATTTTCACAAAAAATTGCAGATATTTTTTTTTTTCACGACACAAAAACAGTGACCCTGGTCATGCCGAACTAGCGACATTCTGGACAGGCCTAAAAAAACATTTTAAAACTGTTTTCACAAAAAATTGCAGATACTTTTTTTTCATTTTCACGACACAAAAACAGTGACCGAACTAGCGACATTCTGGACAGGCCTAAAAAAACATTTAAAAACTATTTTCACCAAAAATTGCAGATTTCTATTTTTGATACCAAAAACAATGACTCCGATCATGCCGAACTAGCGACATTTTGGCCAGGCCTAAAAAAAAACATTTTAGAACAATTTTCACAAAAATAGCTCAGATTTTTTTTTTCATTTTTTGACACAAAAACAGTGACCCCGGTCATGCCGAACTAGCGACATTCTGGACAGGCCTAAAAAAACATTTTAAAACTATTTTCACAAAAAATTGCAGATTTCTATTTTTGTCACCAAAAACAATGACTCCGATCATGCCGAACTAGCGACATTTTGGACAGGCCTAAAAAAAAACATTTTAGAACAATTTTCACAAAAATAGCTCAGATTTTTTTTTCATTTTTTGACACAAAAACAGTGACCCCGGTCATGCCGAACTATCGACATTCTGGACAGGCCTAAAAAAACATTTTATAACCATTTTCACAAAAAATTGCAGATATTTTTTTTTCATTTTCACGACACAAAAACAGTGACCCCGGCCGAACTAGCGACATTCTGGACAGGCCTAAAAAAATATTTTAAAACTATTTTCACAAAAAATTGCAGATTTCTATTTTTGTCACCAAAAACAATGACTCCGATCATGCCGAACTAGCAACATTTTGGACAGGCCTAAAAAAACATTTTAGAACAATTTTCACAAAAATAGCTCAGATTTTTTTTTTCATTTTTTTGACACAAAAACAGTGACCCCGGTCATGCCGAACTATCGACATTCTGGACAGGCCTAAAAAAACATTTTATAACCATTTTCACAAAAAATTGCAGATATTTTTTTTCATTTTCACGACACAAAAACAGTGACCCCGGTCATGCCGAACTAGCGACATTCTGGACAGGCCTAAAAAAACATTTTAAAACTATTTTCACAAAAAATTGCAGATTTCTATTTTTGTCACCAAAAACAATGACTCCGATCATGCCGAACTAGCGACATTTTGGACAGGCCTAAAAAAAACATTTTAGAACAATTTTCACAAAAATAGCTCAGATTTTTTTTTTTCATTTTTTGACACAAAAACAGTGACCCCGGTCATGCCGAACTATCGACATTCTGGACAGGCCTAAAAAACATTTTATAACCATTTTCACAAAAAATTGCAGATATTTTTTTCATTTTCACGACACAAAAACAGTGACCCCGGTCATGCCGAACTAGCGACATTCTGGACAGGCCTAAAAAAACATTTTAAAACTATTTTCACAAAAATTGCAGATTTCTATTTTTGTCACCAAAAACAATGACTCCGATCATGCCGAACTAGCGACATTTTGGACAGGCCTAAAAAAAACATTTTAGAACAATTTTCACAAAAATAGCTCTGATTTTTTTTTTCTTCATTTTTTGACACAAAAACAGTGACCCCGGTCATGCCGAACTATCGACATTCTGGACAGGCCTAAAAAACATTTTATAACCATTTTCACAAAAAATGGCAGATATTTTTTTCATTTTCACGACACAAAAACAGTGACCCCGGCCGAACTAGCGACATTCTGGACAGGCCTAAAAAAACATTTTAAAACTATTTTCACAAAAATTGCAGATTTCTATTTTTGTCACCAAAAACAATGACTCCGATCATGCCGAACTAAGCGACATTTTGGACAGGCCTAAAAAACATTTTAAAACTATTTTCACAAAAAATTGCAGATTTCTATTTTTGTCACCAAAAACAATGACTCCGATCATGCCGAACTAGCGACATTTTGGACAGGCCTAAAAAAAACCATTTTAGAACAATTTTCACAAAAATAGCTAAGATTTTTTTTTCATTTTTTGACACAAAAACAGTGACCCCGGTCATGCCGAACTATCGACATTCTGGACAGGCCTAAAAAACATTTTATAACCATTTTCACAAAAAATGGCAGATATTTTTTTTTCATTTTCACGACACAAAAACAGTGACCCCGGCCGAACTAGCGACATTCTGGACAGGCCTAAAAAAACATTTTAAAACTATTTTCACAAAAAATTGCAGATTTCTATTTTTGTCACCAAAAACAATGACTCCGATCATGCCGAACTAGCGACATTTTGGACAGGCCTAAAAATACATTTTAGAACAATTTTCACAAAAATAGCTCAGATTTTTTTTTTTCATTTTTTTGACACAAAAACAGTGACCCCGGTCATGCCGAACTATCGACATTCTGGACAGGCCTAAAAAAACATTTTATAACCATTTTCACAAAAAATTTCAGATATTTTTTTTTCATTTTCAAGACACAAAAACAGTGACCCCGGTCATGCCGAACTAGCGACATTCTGGACAGGCCTAAAAAACATTTTAAAACTATTTTCACAAAAATTGCAGATTTCTATTTTTGTCACCAAAAACAATGACTCCAATCATGCCGAACTAAGCGACATTTTGGACAGGCCTAAAAAAAACATTTTAGAACAATTTTCACAAAAATAGCTAAGATTTTTTTTTCATTTTTTGACACAAAAACAGTGACCCCGGTCATGCCGAACTATCGACATTCTGGACAGGCCTAAAAAACATTTTATAACCATTTTCACAAAAAATGGCAGATATTTTTTTCATTTTCACGACACAAAAACAGTGACCCCGGCCGAACTAGCGACATTCTGGACAGGCCTAAAAAACATTTTAAAACTATTTTCACAAAAATTGCAGATTTCTATTTTTGTCACCAAAAACAATGACTCCGATCATGCCGAACTAGCGACATTTTGGACAGGCCTAAAAATACATTTTAGAACAATTTTCACAAAAATAGCTCAGATTTTTTTTTTCATTTTTTTGACACAAAAACAGTGACCCCGGTCATGCCGAACTATCGACATTCTGTACAGGCCTAAAAAACATTTTATAACCATTTTCACAAAAATTTCAGATATTTTTTTTCATTTTCAAGACACAAAAACAGTGACCCCGGTCATGCCGAACTAGCGACATTCTGGACAGGCCTAAAAAAACATTTTAAAACTATTTTCACAAAAATTGCAGATTTATATTTTTGTCACCAAAAACAATGACTCCGATCATGCTGAACTAAGCGAAATTTTGGACAGGCCTAAAAAACCCATTTTAGAACAATTTTCACAAAAATAGCTCTGATTTTTTTTTTCTTCATTTTTTGACACAAAAACAGTGACCCCGGTCATGCCGAACTATCGACATTCTGGACAGGCCTAAAAAAACATTTTATAACCATTTTCACAAAAAATTGCAGATATTTTTTTTTCATTTTCACGACACAAAAACAGTGACCCCGGTCATGCCGAACTAGCGACATTCTGGACAGGCCTAAAAAAACATTTTAAAACTATTTTCACAAAAAATTGCAGATTTCTATTTTTGTCACCAAAAACAATGACTCCGATCATGCCGAACTAGCGACATTTTGGACAGGCCTAAAAAAAATAATTTTAGAACAATTTTCACAAAAATAGCTCAGATTTTTTTTTTCATTTTTTGACACAAAAACAGTGACCCCGGTCATGCCGAACTATCGACATTCTGGACAGGCCTAAAAAACATTTTATAACCATTTTCACAAAAATTGCAGATATTTTTTTTCATTTTCACGACACAAAAACAGTGACCCGGCCGAACTAGCGACATTCTGGACAGGCCTAAAAAACATTTTAAAACTATTTTCACAAAAAATTGCAGATTTCTATTTTTGTCACCAAAAACAATGACTCCAATCATGCCGAACTAGCGACATTTTGGACCGGCCTAAAAAAAACATTTTAGAACAATTTTCACAAAAATAGCTCAGATTTTTTTTTTCATTTTTTGACACAAAAACAGTGACCCCGGTCATGCCGAACTATCGACATTCTGGACAGGCCTAAAAAAACATTTTATAACCATTTTCACAAAAAATTTCAGATATTTTTTTTTCATTTTCAAGACACAAAAACAGTGACCCCGGTCATGCCGAACTAGCGACATTCTGGACAGGCCTAAAAAAAACATTTTAAAACTATTTTCACAAAAAATTGCAGATTTATATTTTTGTCACCAAAAACAATGACTCCGATCATGCTGAACTAGCGAAATTTTGGACAGGCCTAAAAAAACCATTTTAGAACAATTTTCACAAAAATAGCTCTGATTTTTTTTTCTTCATTTTTGACACAAAAACAGTGACCCCGGTCATGCCGAACTATCGACATTCTGGACAGGCCTAAAAAAACATTTTATAACCATTTTCACAAAAAATTGCAGATATTTTTTTTCATTTTCACGACACAAAAACAGTGACCCCGGTCATGCCGAACTAAGCGACATTCTGGACAGGCCTAAAAAAACATTTTAAAACTATTTTCACAAAAAATTGCAGATTTCTATTTTGTCACCAAAAACAATGACTCCGATCATGCCGAACTAGCGACATTTTGGACAGGCCTAAAAAAATTATTTTAGAACAATTTTCACAAAAATAGCTCAGATTTTTTTTTTCATTTTTGACACAAAAACAGTGACCCCGGTCATGCCGAACTATCGACATTCTGGACAGGCCTAAAAAAACATTTTATAACCATTTTCACAAAAAATGGCAGATATTTTTTTCATTTTCACGACACAAAAACAGTGACCCCGGCCGAACTAGCGACATTCTGGACAGGCCTAAAAAAACATTTTAAAACTATTTTCACAAAAAATTGCAGATTTCTATTTTTGTCACCAAAAACAATGACTCCGATCATGCCGAACTAGCGACATTTTGGACAGGCCTAAAAATACATTTTAGAACAATTTTCACAAAAATAGCTCAGATTTTTTTTTTTCATTTTTTGACACAAAAACAGTGACCCCGGTCATGCCGAACTATCGACATTCTGGACAGGCCTAAAAAAACATTTTATAACCATTTTCACAAAAAATTGCAGATATTTTTTTTTCATTTTCACGACACAAAAACAGTGACCCCGGTCATGCCGAACTAGCGACATTCTGGACAGGCCTAAAAAAACATTTTAAAACTATTTTCACAAAAAATTGCAGATTTCTATTTTTGTCACCAAAAACAATGACTCCGATCATGCCGAACTAGCGACATTCTGGACAGGCCTAAAAAAACATTTTAAAACTGTTTTCACAAAAATTGCAGATTTATATTTTTGTCACCAAAAACAATGACTCCGATCATGCCGAACTAGCGACATTTTGGACAGGCCTAAAAAAAAACATTTTAGAACAATTTTCACAAAAATAGCTCAGATTTTTTTACTTCATTTTTTGACACAAAAACAGTGACCCCGGTCATGCCGAACTATCGACATTCTGGACAGGCCTAAAAAACATTTTATAACCATTTTCACACAAAATTGCAGATATTTTTTTTTTTCACGACACAAAAACAGTGACCCCGGTCATGCCGAACTAGCGACATTCTGGACAGGCCTAAAAAAAACATTTTATAACTATTCTCACAAAAAAATGCAGATACTTTTTTTTCATTTTCACGACACAAAAACAGTGACCGAACTAGCGACATTTTGGACAGGCCTAAAAAATATTTTAGAACCATTTTCACAAAAAAAGCTCAGATTTTTTTATTTTTTTGACACAAAAACAGTGACCCCGGTCATGCCGAACTATCGACATTCTGGAAAGGCCTAAAAAAACATTTTATAACCATTCACACAAAAAAATGCAGATATTTTTTTTCATTTTCACGACACAAAAACAGTGACCCCGGTCATGCCGAGCTAGCGACATTCTGGACAGGCCTAAAAAAACATTTTAAAACTATTTTCACAAAAAATTGCAGATTTCTATTTTTGTCACCAAAAACAATGACCCCGGTCATGCCGAACTATCGACATTCTGGACAGGCCTAAAAAAAACATTTTAGAACCATTTTCACAAAAAATTGCAGATATTTTTTTTTCATTTTCACGACACAAAAACAGTGACCCCGGTCATGCCGAACTAGCGACATTCTGGACAGGCCTAAAAAAACATTTTATAACCATTTTCACAAAAAATTGCAGATATTTTTTTTCATTTTCACGACACAAAAACAGTGACCCCGGTCATGCCGAACTAGCGACATTCTGGACAGGCCTAAAAAAAACATTTTAAAACTGTTTTCACAAAAAATTGCAGATTTCTATTTTTGTCACCAAAAACAATGACTCTGATCATGCCGAACTAGCGACATTTTGGACAGGCCTAAAAAAAAACATTTTAGAACAATTTTCACAAAAATAGCTCAGATTTTTTTTACTTCATTTTTTGACACAAAAACAGTGACCCCGGTCATGCCGAACTATCGACATTCTGGACAGGCCTAAAAAAACATTTTATAACCATTTTCACACAAAATTGCAGATATATATTTTTTTTCACGACACAAAAACAGTGACCCCGGTCATGCCGAACTAGCGACATTCTGGACAGGCCTAAAAAAAACATTTTATAACTATTCTCACAAAAAAATGCAGATACTTTTTTTTCATTTTCACGACACAAAAACAGTGACCGAACTAGCGACATTCTGGACAGGCCTAAAAAACATTTAAAAACTATTTTCACCAAAAATTGCAGATTTCTATTTTTGTTACCAAAAACAATGACTCCGATCATGCCGAACTAGCGACATTTTGGCCAGGCCTAAAAAAAACATTTTAGAACAATTTTCACAAAAATAGCTCAGATTTTTTTTTCATTTTTGACACAAAAACAGTGACCCCGGTCATGCCGAACTAGCGACATTCTGGACAGGCCTAAAAAACATTTTAAAACTATTTTCACAAAAAATTGCAGATTTCTATTTTTGTCACCAAAAACAATGACTCCGATCATGCCGAACTAGCAACATTTTGGACAGGCCTAAAAAAACATTTTAGAACAATTTTCACAAAAATAGCTCAGATTTTTTTTTTCATTTTTTGACACAAAAACAGTGACCCCGGTCATGCCGAACTATCGACATTCTGGACAGGCCTAAAAAACATTTTATAACCATTTTCACAAAAAATTGCAGATATTTTTTTTTCATTTTCACGACACAAAAACAGTGACCCCGGTCATGCCGAACTAGCGACATTCTGGACAGGCCTAAAAAAACATTTTAAAACTATTTTCACAAAAATTGCAGATTTCTATTTTTGTCACCAAAAACAATGACTCCGATCATGCCGAACTAGCGACATTTTGGACAGGCCTAAAAAAAAACATTTTAGAACAATTTTCACAAAAATAGCTCAGATTTTTTTTTCTTCATTTTTTGACACAAAAACAGTGACCCCGGTCATGCCGAACTATCGACATTCTGGACAGGCCTAAAAAAACATTTTATAACCATTTTCACAAAAAATTGCAGATATTTTTTTTCATTTTCACGACACAAAAACAGTGACCCCGGTCATGCCGAACTAGCGACATTCTGGACAGGCCTAAAAAAACATTTTAAAACTATTTTCACAAAAAATTGCAGATTTCTATTTTTGTCACCAAAAACAATGACTCCGATCATGCCGAACTAGCGACATTTTGGACAGGCCTAAAAAACCCATTTTAGAACAATTTTCACAAAAATAGCTCAGATTTTTTTTTCTTCATTTTTGACACAAAAACAGTGACCCCCGGTCATGCCGAACTATCGACATTCTGGACAGGCCTAAAAAAACATTTTATAACCATTTTCACAAAAAATTGCAGATATTTTTTTTCATTTTCACGACACAAAAACAGTGACCCCGGTCATGCCGAACTAGCGACATTCTGGACAGGCCTAAAAAAACATTTTAAAACTATTTTCACAAAAATTGCAGATTTCTATTTTTGTCACCAAAAACAATGACTCCGATCATGCCGAACTAGCGACATTTTGGACAGGCCTAAAAAACCCATTTTAGAACAATTTTCACAAAAATAGCTCTGATTTTTTTTTCTTCATTTTTTGACACAAAAACAGTGACCCCGGTCATGCCGAACTATCGACATTCTGGACAGGCCTAAAAAACATTTTATAACCATTTTCACAAAAAATTGCAGATATTTTTTTTCATTTTCACGACACAAAAACAGTGACCCCGGTCATGCCGAACTAGCGACATTCTGGACAGGCCTAAAAAACATTTTAAAACTATTTTCACAAAAATTGCAGATTTCTATTTTTGTCACCAAAAACAATGACTCCGATCATGCCGAACTAGCGACATTTTGGACAGGCCTAAAAAAAATAATTTTAGAACAATTTTCACAAAAATAGCTCAGATTTTTTTTTTCATTTTTTGACACAAAAACAGTGACCCCGGTCATGCCGAACTATCGACATTCTGGACAGGCCTAAAAAAACATTTTATAACCATTTTCACAAAAAATTGCAGATATTTTTTTTTCATTTTCACGACACAAAAACAGTGACCCCGGTCATGCCGAACTAGCGACATTCTGGACAGGCCTCAAAAAAACATTTTAAAACTATTTTCACAAAAAATTGCAGATTTCTATTTTTGTCACCAAAAACAATGACTCCGATCATGCCGAACTAGCGACATTTTGGACAGGCC
Source organism: Salmo salar (assembly GCF_905237065.1). Taxonomy (NCBI): domain Eukaryota; kingdom Metazoa; phylum Chordata; class Actinopteri; order Salmoniformes; family Salmonidae; genus Salmo; species Salmo salar. Next base: position 36,880 of record NW_025549657.1, on the reverse strand, counting down.
TAAAAAAAACATTTTAGAACAATTTTCACAAAAATAGCTCAGATTTTTTTTTTTCATTTTTTGACACAAAAACAGTGACCCCGGTCATGCCGAACTATCGACATTCTGGACAGGCCTAAAAAACATTTTATAACCATTTTCACACAAAATTGCAGATATTTTTTTTCATTTTCACGACACAAAAACAGTGACCCCGGTCATGCCGAACTAAGCGACATTCTGGACAGGCCTAAAAAACATTTTAAAACTATTTTCACAAAAAATTGCAGATTTCTATTTTTGTCACCAAAAACAATGACTCCGATCATGCCGAACTAGCGACATTTTGGACAGGCCTAAAAAAATAATTTTAGAACAATTTTCACAAAAATAGCTCAGATTTTTTTTTCATTTTTGACACAAAAACAGTGACCCCGGTCATGCCGAACTATCGACATTCTGGACAGGCCTAAAAAAACATTTTATAACCATTTTCACAAAAAATTGCAGATATTTTTTTTTCATTTTCACGACACAAAAACAGTGACCCCGGTCATGCCGAACTAAGCGACATTCTGGACAGGCCTCAAAAAAACATTTTAAAACTATTTTCACAAAAATTGCAGATTTCTATTTTTGTCACCAAAAACAATGACTCCGATCATGCCGAACTAGCGACATTTTGGACAGGCCTAAAAAAAAACATTTTAGAACAATTTTCACAAAAATAGCTCAGATTTTTTTTCTTCATTTTTGACACAAAAACAGTGACCCCGGTCATGCCGAACTATCGACATTCTGGACAGGCCTAAAAAAACATTTTATAACCATTTTCACACAAAATTGCAGATATTTTTTTTTCATTTTCACGACACAAAAACAGTGACCCCGGTCATGCCGAACTAGCGACATTCTGGACAGGCCTAAAAAAAACATTTTATAACTATTCTCACAAAAAATGCAGATATTTTTTTTCATTTTCACGACACAAAAACAGTGACCCCGGTCATGCCGAACTAGGCGACATTCTGGACAGGCCTAAAAAAACATTTTATAACTATTCTCACAAAAAAATGCAGATATTTTTTTTTCATTTTCACGACACAAAAACAGTGACCGAACTAGCGACATTCTGGACAGGCCTAAAAAAACATTTTAAAACTATTTTCACCAAAAATTGCAGATTTCTATTTTTGTTACCAAAAACAATGACTCCGATCATGCCGAACTAGCGACATTTTGGCCAGGCCTAAAAAAAAACATTTTAGAACAATTTTCACAAAAATAGCTCAGATTTTTTTTTTCATTTTTTGACACAAAAACAGTGACCCCGGTCATGCCGAACTATCGACATTCTGGACAGGCCTAAAAAAACATATTATAACCATTTTCACAAAAAATTGCAGATATTTTTTTTTCATTTTCACGACACAAAAACAGTGACCCCGAACTAGCGACATTCTGGACAGGCCTAAAAAAACATTTTAAAACTATTTTCACAAAAAATTGCAGATTTCTATTTTTGTCACCAAAAACAATGACTCCGATCATGCCGAACTAGCGACATTTTGGACAGGCCTAAAAAAAACATTTTAGAACAATTTTCACAAAAATAGCTCAGATTTTTTTTTTTCATTTTTTGACACAAAAACAGTGACCCCGGTCATGCCGAACTATCGACATTCTGGACAGGCCTAAAAAAACATTTTATAACCATTTTCACAAAAAATTGCAGATATTTTTTTTTCATTTTCACGACACAAAAACAGTGACCCCGGTCATGCCGAACTAGCGACATTCTGGACAGGCCTAAAAAAACATTTTAAAACTATTTTCACAAAAATTGCAGATTTCTATTTTTGTCACCAAAAACAATGACTCCGATCATGCCGAACTAGCGACATTCTGGACAGGCCTAAAAAAACATTTTAAAACTGTTTTCACAAAAAATTGCAGATTTATATTTTTGTCACCAAAAACAATGACTCCGATCATGCCGAACTAGCGACATTTTGGACAGGCCTAAAAAAAACATTTTAGAACAATTTTCACAAAAATAGCTCAGATTTTTTTTCTTCATTTTTTGACACAAAAACAGTGACCCCGGTCATGCCGAACTATCGACATTCTGGACAGGCCTAAAAAAACATTTTATAACTATTCTCACAAAAAAATGCAGATACTTTTTTTTCATTTTCACGACACAAAAACAGTGACCGAACTAAGCGACATTTTGGACAGACCTAAAAAAATATTTTAGAACCATTTTCACAAAAAAGATCAGATTTTTTATTTTTTTGACACAAAAACAGTGACCCCGGTCATGCCGAACTATCGACATTCTGGAAAGGCCTAAAAAACATTTTATAACCATTCACACAAAAAAATGCAGATATTTTTTTTCATTTTCACGACACAAAAACAGTGACCCCGGTCATGCCGAGCTAAGCGACATTCTGGACAGGCCTAAAAAACATTTTAAAACTATTTTCACAAAAATTGCAGATTTCTATTTTTGTCACCAAAAACAATGACCCCGGTCATGCCGAACTATCGACATTCTGGACAGGCCTAAAAAAACATTTTAGAACCATTTTCACAAAAAATTGCAGATATTTTTTTTCATTTTCACGACACAAAAACAGTGACCCCGGTCATGCCGAACTAGCGACATTATGGACAGGGCTAAAAAAACATTTTATAACCATTTTCACAAAAAATTGCAGATATTTTTTTTTTCACGACACAAAAACAGTGACCCCGGTCATGCCGAACTAGCGACATTCTGGACAGGCCTAAAAAAACATTTTAAAACTGTTTTCACAAAAAATTGCAGATACTTTTTTTTCATTTTCACGACACAAAAACAGTGACCGAACTAGCGACATTCTGGACAGGCCTAAAAAAACATTTAAAAACTATTTTCACCAAAAATTGCAGATTTCTATTTTTGTTACCAAAAACAATGACTCCGATCATGCCGAACTAGCGACATTTTGGCCAGGCCTAAAAAAAACATTTTAGAACAATTTTCACAAAAATAGCTCAGATTTTTTTTTCATTTTTTGACACAAAAACAGTGACCCCGGTCATGCCGAACTATCGACATTCTGGACAGGCCTAAAAAAACATTTTATAACCATTTTCACAAAAAATTGCAGATATTTTTTTTTCATTTTCACGACACAAAAACAGTGACCCCGGTCATGCCGAACTAGCGACATTCTGGACAGGCCTAAAAAAACATTTTAAAACTATTTTCACAAAAAATTGCAGATTTCTATTTTTGTCACCAAAAACAATGACTCCGATCATGCCGAACTAGCGACATTCTGGACAGGCCTAAAAAAACATTTTAAAACTGTTTTCACAAAAAATTGCAGATTTATATTTTTGTCACCAAAAACAATGACTCCGATCATGCCGAACTAGCGACATTTTGGACAGGCCTAAAAAAAACATTTTAGAACAATTTTCACAAAAATAGCTCAGATTTTTTTACTTCATTTTTTGACACAAAAACAGTGACCCCGGTCATGCCGAACTATCGACATTCTGGACAGGCCTAAAAAAAACATTTTATAACTATTCTCACAAAAAAATGCAGATACTTTTTTTTCATTTTCACGACACAAAAACAGTGACCGAACTAGCGACATTTTGGACAGACCTAAAAAAATATTTTAGAACCATTTTCACAAAAAAAGCTCAGATTTTTTTATTTTTTTTGACACAAAAACAGTGACCCCGGTCATGCCGAACTATCGACATTCTGGAAAGGCCTAAAAAAACATTTTATAACCATTCACACAAAAAAAATGCAGATATTTTTTTTTCATTTTCACGACACAAAAACAGTGACCCCGGTCATGCCGAGCTAGCGACATTCTGGACAGGCCTAAAAAAACATTTTAAAACTATTTTCACAAAAAATTGCAGATTTCTATTTTTGTCACCAAAAACAATGACCCCGGTCATGCCGAACTATCGACATTCTGGACAGGCCTAAAAAAAACATTTTAGAACCATTTTCACAAAAAATTGCAGATATTTTTTTTTCATTTTCACGACACAAAAACAGTGACCCCGGTCATGCCGAACTAGCGACATTATGGACAGGGCTAAAAAAACATTTTATAACCATTTTCACAAAAAATTGCAGATATTTTTTTTTTTTCACGACACAAAAACAGTGACCCCGGTCATGCCGAACTAGCGACATTCTGGACAGGCCTAAAAAAAACATTTTAAAACTGTTTTCACAAAAAATTGCAGATACTTTTTTTTCATTTTCACGACACAAAAACAGTGACCGAACTAGCGACATTCTGGACAGGCCTAAAAAAACATTTAAAAACTATTTTCACCAAAAATTGCAGATTTCTATTTTTGTCACCAAAAACAATGACTCCGATCATGCCGAACTAAGCGACATTTTGGACAGGCCTAAAAAAAACATTTTAGAACAATTTTCACAAAAATAGCTCAGATTTTTTTTTTCATTTTTGACACAAAAACAGTGACCCCGGTCATGCCGAACTATCGACATTCTGGACAGGCCTAAAAAAACATTTTATAACCATTTTCACAAAAAATTGCAGATATTTTTTTTCATTTTCACGACACAAAAACAGTGACCCCGGCCGAACTAGCGACATTCTGGACAGGCCTAAAAAATATTTTAAAACTATTTTCACAAAAAATTGCAGATTTCTATTTTTGTCACCAAAAACAATGACTCCGATCATGCCGAACTAGCAACATTTTGGACAGGCCTAAAAAAACATTTTAGAACAATTTTCACAAAAATAGCTCAGATTTTTTTTTTCATTTTTTGACACAAAAACAGTGACCCCGGTCATGCCGAACTATCGACATTCTGGACAGGCCTAAAAAAACATTTTATAACCATTTTCACAAAAAATTGCAGATATTTTTTTTTTTCACGACACAAAAACAGTGACCCCGGTCATGCCGAACTAGCGACATTCTGGACAGGCCTAAAAAAACATTTTATAACTATTCTCACAAAAAAATGCAGATACTTTTTTTTTCATTTTCACGACACAAAAACAGTGACCGAACTAGCGACATTTTGGACAGACCTAAAAAAATATTTTAGAACCATTTTCACAAAAAAAGCTCAGATTTTTTTATTTTTTTTGACACAAAAACAGTGACCCCGGTCATGCCGAACTATCGACATTCTGGAAAGGCCTAAAAAAACATTTTATAACCATTCACACAAAAAAAATGCAGATATTTTTTTTTCATTTTCACGACACAAAAACAGTGACCCCGGTCATGCCGAGCTAGCGACATTCTGGACAGGCCTAAAAAAACATTTTAAAACTATTTTCACAAAAATTGCAGATTTCTATTTTTGTCACCAAAAACAATGACCCCGGTCATGCCGAACTATCGACATTCTGGACAGGCCTAAAAAAACATTTTAGAACCATTTTCACAAAAAATTGCAGATATTTTTTTTTCATTTTCACGACACAAAAACAGTGACCCCGGTCATGCCGAACTAGCGACATTCTGGACAGGCCTAAAAAAACATTTTATAACCATTTTCACAAAAAATTGCAGATATTTTTTTTTTTTCACGACACAAAAACAGTGACCCCGGTCATGCCGAACTAGCGACATTCTGGACAGGCCTAAAAAAAACATTTTAAAACTGTTTTCACAAAAAATTGCAGATACTTTTTTTTCATTTTCACGACACAAAAACAGTGACCGAACTAGCGACATTCTGGACAGGCCTAAAAAACATTTAAAAACTATTTTCACCAAAAATTGCAGATTTCTATTTTTGTTACCAAAAACAATGACTCCGATCATGCCGAACTAGCGACATTTTGGCCAGGCCTAAAAAAAAACATTTTAGAACAATTTTCACAAAAATAGCTCAGATTTTTTTTTTCATTTTTTAACACAAAAACAGTGACCCCGGTCATGCCGAACTAGCGACATTCTGGACAGGCCTAAAAAAACATTTTAAAACTATTTTCACAAAAATTGCAGATTTCTATTTTTGTCACCAAAAACAATGACTCCGATCATGCCGAACTAGCGACATTTTGGACAGGCCTAAAAAAAACATTTTAGAACAATTTTCACAAAAATAGCTCAGATTTTTTTTTTCATTTTTTGACACAAAAACAGTGACCCCGGTCATGCCGAACTTTCGACATTCTGGACAGGCCTAAAAAAACATTTTATAACCATTTTCACAAAAAATTGCAGATATTTTTTTTTCATTTTCACGACACAAAAACAGTTACCCCGGCCGAACTAGCGACATTCTGGACAGGCCTAAAAAATATTTTAAAACTATTTTCACAAAAATTGCAGATTTCTATTTTTGTCACCAAAAACAATGACTCCGATCATGCCGAACTAGCAACATTTTGGACAGGCCTAAAAAAAACATTTTAGAACAATTTTCACAAAAATAGCTCAGATTTTTTTTTTCATTTTTTTGACACAAAAACAGTGACCCCGGTCATGCCGAACTATCGACATTCTGGACAGGCCTAAAAAAACATTTTATAACCATTTTCACAAAAAATTGCAGATATTTTTTTTTCATTTTCACGACACAAAAACAGTGACCCCGGTCATGCCGAACTAGTGACATTCTGGACAGGCCTAAAAAAACATTTTAAAACTATTTTCACAAAAAATTGCAGATTTCTATTTTTGTCACCAAAAACAATGACTCCGATCATGCCGAACTAGCGACATTTTGGACAGGCCTAAAAAAAACATTTTAGAACAATTTTCACAAAAATAGCTCAGATTTTTTTTTTTCATTTTTTGACACAAAAACAGTGACCCCGGTCATGCCGAACTATCGACATTCTGGACAGGCCTAAAAAAACATTTTATAACCATTTTCACAAAAATTGCAGATATTTTTTTTCATTTTCACGACACAAAAACAGTGACCCCGGTCATGCCGAACTAGCGACATTCTGGACAGGCCTAAAAAAACATTTTAAAACTATTTTCACAAAAAATTGCAGATTTCTATTTTTGTCACCAAAAACAATGACTCCGATCATGCCGAACTAGCGACATTTTGGACAGGCCTAAAAAAACCATTTTAGAACAATTTTCACAAAAATAGCTCTGATTTTTTTTTCTTCATTTTTGACACAAAAACAGTGACCCCGGTCATGCCGAACTATCGACATTCTGGACAGGCCTAAAAAACATTTTATAACCATTTTCACAAAAAATTGCAGATATTTTTTTTCATTTTCACGACACAAAAACAGTGACCCCGGTCATGCCGAACTAGCGACATTCTGGACAGGCCTAAAAAAACATTTTAAAACTATTTTCACAAAAAATTGCAGATTTCTATTTTTGTCACCAAAAACAATGACTCCGATCATGCCGAACTAGCGACATTTTGGACAGGCCTAAAAAAATAATTTTAGAACAATTTTCACAAAAATAGCTCAGATTTTTTTTTCATTTTTTGACACAAAAACAGTGACCCCGGTCATGCCGAACTATCGACATTCTGGACAGGCCTAAAAAACATTTTATAACCATTTTCACAAAAAATTGCAGATATTTTTTTTCATTTTCACGACACAAAAACAGTGACCCCGGCCGAACTAGCGACATTCTGGACAGGCCTAAAAAACATTTTAAAACTATTTTCACAAAAATTGCAGATTTCTATTTTTGTCACCAAAAACAATGACTCCGATCATGCCGAACTAGCGACATTTTGGACCGGCCTAAAAAAACATTTTAGAACAATTTTCACAAAAATAGCTCAGATTTTTTTTTTTCATTTTTTTGACACAAAAACAGTGACCCCGGTCATGCCGAACTAGCGACATTCTGGACAGGCCTAAAAAAACATTTAAAAACTATTTTCACCAAAAATTGCAGATTTCTATTTTTGTTACCAAAAACAATGACTCCGATCATGCCGAACTAGCGACATTTTGGCCAGGCCTAAAAAAAAACATTTTAGAACAATTTTCACAAAAATAGCTCAGATTTTTTTTTTCATTTTTTGACACAAAAACAGTGACCCCGGTCATGCCGAACTAGCGACATTCTGGACAGGCCTAAAAAAACATTTTAAAACTATTTTCACATAAAATTGCAGATTTCTATTTTTGTCACCAAAAACAATGACTCCGATCATGCCGAACTAGCGACATTTTGGACAGGCCTAAAAAAAAACATTTTAGAACAATTGTCACAAAAATAGCTAAGATTTTTTTTTTCATTTTTTGACACAAAAACAGTGACCCCGGTCATGCCGAACTATCGACATTCTGGACAGGCCTAAAAAACATTTTATAACCATTTTCACAAAAAATTGCAGATATTTTTTTTCATTTTCACGACACAAAAACAGTGACCCCGGCCGAACTAGCGACATTCTGGACAGGCCTAAAAAACATTTTAAAACTATTTTCACAAAAATTGCAGATTTCTATTTTTGTCACCAAAAACAATGACTCCGATCATGCCGAACTAGCAACATTTTGGACAGGCCTAAAAAAACATTTTAGAACAATTTTCACAAAAATAGCTCAGATTTTTTTTTTCATTTTTTGACACAAAAACAGTGACCCCGGTCATGCCGAACTAGCGACATTCTGGACAGGCCTAAAAAAACATTTTAAAACTATTTTCACAAAAAATTGCAGATTTCTATTTTTGTCACCAAAAACAATGACTCCGATCATGCCGAACTAGCGACATTTTGGACAGGCCTAAAAAAAACATTTTAGAACAATTTTCACAAAAATAGCTCAGATTTTTTTTTCTTCATTTTTTGACACAAAAACAGTGACCCCGGTCATGCCGAACTATCGACATTCTGGACAGGCCTAAAAAACATTTTATAACCATTTTCACACAAAATTGCAGATATTTTTTTTCATTTTCACGACACAAAAACAGTGACCCCGGTCATGCCGAACTAGCGACATTCTGGACAGGCCTAAAAAAACATTTTATAACTATTCTCACAAAAAAATGCAGATATTTTTTTTTCATTTTCACGACACAAAAACAGTGACCCCGCCGAACTAGCGACATTCTGGACAGGCCTAAAAAACATTTTAAAACTATTTTCACAAAAATTGCAGATTTCTATTTTTGTCACCAAAAACAATGACTCCGATCATGCCGAACTAGCGACATTTTGGACAGGCCTAAAAAAAAACATTTTAGAACAATTTTCACAAAAATAGCTAAGATTTTTTTTTTCATTTTTTGACACAAAAACAGTGACCCCGGTCATGCCGAACTATCGACATTCTGGACAGGCCTAAAAAAACATTTTATAACCATTTTCACAAAAAATTGCAGATACTTTTTTTTCATTTTCACGACACAAAAACAGTGACCGAACTAGCGACATTCTGGACAGGCCTAAAAAAACATTTAAAAACTATTTTCACCAAAAATTGCAGATTTCTATTTTTGTTACCAAAAACAATGACTCCGATCATGCCGAACTAGCGACATTTTGGCCAGGCCTAAAAAAAAACATTTTAGAACAATTTTCACAAAAATAGCTCAGATTTTTTTTTCATTTTTTGACACAAAAACAGTGACCCCGGTCATGCCGAACTAGCGACATTCTGGACAGGCCTAAAAAAACATTTTAAAACTATTTTCACAAAAATTGCAGATTTCTATTTTTGTCACCAAAAACAATGACTCCGATCATGCCGAACTAGCGACATTTTGGACAGGCCTAAAAAAAAACATTTTAGAACAATTTTCACAAAAATAGCTCAGATTTTTTTTTTTCATTTTTTGACACAAAAACAGTGACCCCGGTCATGCCGAACTATCGACATTCTGGACAGGCCTAAAAAAACATTTTATAACCATTTTCACAAAAAATTGCAGATATTTTTTTTTCATTTTCACGACACAAAAACAGTGACCCCGGCCGAACTAGCGACATTCTGGACAGGCCTAAAAAATATTTTAAAACTATTTTCACAAAAAATTGCAGATTTCTATTTTTGTCACCAAAAACAATGACTCCGATCATGCCGAACTAGCAACATTTTGGACAGGCCTAAAAAAAACATTTTAGAACAATTTTCACAAAAATAGCTCAGATTTTTTTTTTCATTTTTTGACACAAAAACAGTGACCCCGGTCATGCCGAACTATCGACATTCTGGACAGGCCTAAAAAACATTTTATAACCATTTTCACAAAAAATTGCAGATATTTTTTTTTTTTCACGACACAAAAACAGTGACCCCGGTCATGCCGAACTAGCGACATTCTGGACAGGCCTAAAAAAAACATTTTATAACTATTCTCACAAAAAAATGCAGATACTTTTTTTTCATTTTCACGACACAAAAACAGTGACCGAACTAGCGACATTTTGGACAGACCTAAAAAAATATTTTAGAACCATTTTCACAAAAAAAGCTCAGATTTTTTTATTTTTTTTGACACAAAAACAGTGACCCCGGTCATGCCGAACTATCGACATTCTGGAAAGGCCTAAAAAAACATTTTATAACCATTCACACAAAAAAAATGCAGATATTTTTTTTTCATTTTCACGACACAAAAACAGTGACCCCGGTCATGCCGAGCTAGCGACATTCTGGACAGGCCTAAAAAAACATTTTAAAACTATTTTCACAAAAAATTGCAGATTTCTATTTTTGTCACCAAAAACAATGACCCCGGTCATGCCGAACTATCGACATTCTGGACAGGCCTAAAAAAAACATTTTAGAACCATTTTCACAAAAAATTGCAGATATTTTTTTTTCATTTTCACGACACAAAAACAGTGACCCCGGTCATGCCGAACTAGCGACATTCTGGACAGGCCTAAAAAAACATTTTATAACCATTTTCACAAAAAATTGCAGATATTTTTTTTTTTTCACGACACAAAAACAGCGACCCCGGTCATGCCGAACTAGCGACATTCTGGACAGGCCTAAAAAAAACATTTTAAAACTGTTTTCACAAAAAATTGCAGATACTTTTTTTTCATTTTCACGACACAAAAACAGTGACCGAACTAGCGACATTCTGGACAGGCCTAAAAAAACATTTAAAAACTATTTTCACCAAAAATTGCAGATTTCTATTTTTGTTACCAAAAACAATGACTCCGATCATGCCGAACTAGCGACATTTTGGCCAGGCCTAAAAAAAAACATTTTAGAACAATTTTCACAAAAATAGCTCAGATTTTTTTTTTCATTTTTTGACACAAAAACAGTGACCCCGGTCATGCCGAACTAGCGACATTCTGGACAGGCCTAAAAAACATTTTAAAACTATTTTCACAAAAATTGCAGATTTCTATTTTTGTCACCAAAAACAATGACTCCGATCATGCCGAACTAGCGACATTTTGGACAGGCCTAAAAAAAACATTTTAGAACAATTTTCACAAAAATAGCTCAGATTTTTTTTTCATTTTTGACACAAAAACAGTGACCCCGGTCATGCCGAACTTTCGACATTCTGGACAGGCCTAAAAAAACATTTTATAACCATTTTCACAAAAAATTGCAGATATTTTTTTTTCATTTTCACGACACAAAAACAGTGACCCCGGCCGAACTAGCGACATTCTGGACAGGCCTAAAAAAATATTTTAAAACTATTTTCACAAAAAATTGCAGATTTCTATTTTTGTCACCAAAAACAATGACTCCGATCATGCCGAACTAGCAACATTTTGGACAGGCCTAAAAAAAACATTTTAGAACAATTTTCACAAAAATAGCTCAGATTTTTTTTTTCATTTTTTTGACACAAAAACAGTGACCCCGGTCATGCCGAACTATCGACATTCTGGACAGGCCTAAAAAACATTTTATAACCATTTTCACAAAAAATTGCAGATATTTTTTTTTCATTTTCACGACACAAAAACAGTGACCCCGGTCATGCCGAACTAGTGACATTCTGGACAGGCCTAAAAAAACATTTTAAAACTATTTTCACAAAAATTGCAGATTTCTATTTTTGTCACCAAAAACAATGACTCCGATCATGCCGAACTAGCGACATTTTGGACAGGCCTAAAAAAAACATTTTAGAACAATTTTCACAAAAATAGCTCAGATTTTTTTTTTTCATTTTTAGACACAAAAACAGTGACCCCGGTCATGCCGAACTATCGACATTCTGGACAGGCCTAAAAAAACATTTTATAACCATTTTCACAAAAAATTGCAGATATTTTTTTCATTTTCACGACACAAAAACAGTGACCCCGGTCATGCCGAACTAGCGACATTCTGGACAGGCCTAAAAAACATTTTAAAACTATTTTCACAAAAAATTGCAGATTTCTATTTTTGTCACCAAAAACAATGACTCCGATCATGCCGAACTAGCGACATTTTGGACAGGCCTAAAAAAACCATTTTAGAACAATTTTCACAAAAATAGCTCTGATTTTTTTTTCTTCATTTTTTGACACAAAAACAGTGACCCCGGTCATGCCGAACTATCGACATTCTGGACAGGCCTAAAAAAACATTTTATAACCATTTTCACAAAAAATTGCAGATATTTTTTTTTCATTTTCACGACACAAAAACAGTGACCCCGGTCATGCCGAACTAGCGACATTCTGGACAGGCCTAAAAAAACATTTTAAAACTATTTTCACAAAAAATTGCAGATTTCTATTTTTGTCACCAAAAACAATGACTCCGATCATGCCGAACTAGCGACATTTTGGACAGGCCTAAAAAAATAATTTTAGAACAATTTTCACAAAAATAGCTCAGATTTTTTTTTTCATTTTTTGACACAAAAACAGTGACCCCGGTCATGCCGAACTATCGACATTCTGGACAGGCCTAAAAAACATTTTATAACCATTTTCACAAAAAATTGCAGATATTTTTTTTTCATTTTCACGACACAAAAACAGTGACCCCGGCCGAACTAGCGACATTCTGGACAGGCCTAAAAAAAACATTTTAAAACTATTTTCACAAAAAATTGCAGATTTCTATTTTTGTCACCAAAAACAATGACTCCGATCATGCCGAACTAGCGACATTTTGGACCGGCCTAAAAAAACATTTTAGAACAATTTTCACAAAAATAGCTCAGATTTTTTTTTTCATTTTTTGACACAAAAACAGTGACCCCGGTCATGCCGAACTAGCGACATTCTGGACAGGCCTAAAAAAACATTTAAAAACTATTTTCACCAAAAATTGCAGATTTCTATTTTTGTTACCAAAAACAATGACTCCGATCATGCCGAACTAGCGACATTTTGGCCAGGCCTAAAAAAAAACATTTTAGAACAATTTTCACAAAAATAGCTCAGATTTTTTTTTTCATTTTTTGACACAAAAACAGTGACCCCGGTCATGCCGAACTAGCGACATTCTGGACAGGCCTAAAAAAACATTTTAAAACTATTTTCACATAAAATTGCAGATTTCTATTTTTGTCACCAAAAACAATGACTCCGATCATGCCGAACTAGCGACATTTTGGACAGGCCTAAAAAAAAACATTTTAGAACAATTGTCACAAAAATAGCTAAGATTTTTTTTTCATTTTTTGACACAAAAACAGTGACCCCGGTCATGCCGAACTATCGACATTCTGGACAGGCCTAAAAAAACATTTTATAACCATTTTCACAAAAAATTGCAGATATTTTTTTTTCATTTTCACGACACAAAAACAGTGACCCCGGCCGAACTAGCGACATTCTGGACAGGCCTAAAAAACATTTTAAAACTATTTTCACAAAAAATTGCAGATTTCTATTTTTGTCACCAAAAACAATGACTCCGATCATGCCGAACTAGCAACATTTTGGACAGGCCTAAAAAAAACATTTTAGAACAATTTTCACAAAAATAGCTCAGATTTTTTTTTTCATTTTTTTGACACAAAAACAGTGACCCCGGTCATGCCGAACTAGCGACATTCTGGACAGGCCTAAAAAAACATTTTAAAACTATTTTCACAAAAAATTGCAGATTTCTATTTTTGTCACCAAAAACAATGACTCCGATCATGCCGAACTAGCGACATTTTGGACAGGCCTAAAAAAAAACATTTTAGAACAATTTTCACAAAAATAGCTCAGATTTTTTTTCTTCATTTTTTGACACAAAAACAGTGACCCCGGTCATGCCGAACTATCGACATTCTGGACAGGCCTAAAAAAACATTTTATAACCATTTTCACACAAAATTGCAGATATTTTTTTTCATTTTCACGACACAAAAACAGTGACCCCGGTCATGCCGAACTAGCGACATTCTGGACAGGCCTAAAAAAACATTTTATAACCATTTTCACAAAAAATTGCAGATATTTTTTTTTCATTTTCACGACACAAAAACAGTGACCCCGGCCGAACTAGCGACATTCTGGACAGGCCTAAAAAAACATTTTAAAACTATTTTCACAAAAATTGCAGATTTCTATTTTTGTCACCAAAAACAATGACTCCGATCATGCCGAACTAGCGACATTTTGGACCGGCCTAAAAAAACATTTTAGAACAATTTTCACAAAAATAGCTCAGATTTTTTTTTCATTTTTTTGACACAAAAACAGTGACCCCGGTCATGCCGAACTAGCGACATTCTGGACAGGCCTAAAAAACATTTAAAAACTATTTTCACCAAAAATTGCAGATTTCTATTTTTGTTACCAAAAACAATGACTCCGATCATGCCGAACTAGCGACATTTTGGCCAGGCCTAAAAAAAAAACATTTTAGAACAATTTTCACAAAAATAGCTCAGATTTTTTTTTTCATTTTTGACACAAAAACAGTGACCCCGGTCATGCCGAACTAGCGACATTCTGGACAGGCCTAAAAAACATTTTAAAACTATTTTCACATAAAATTGCAGATTTCTATTTTTGTCACCAAAAACAATGACTCCGATCATGCCGAACTAGCGACATTTTGGACAGGCCTAAAAAAAAACATTTTAGAACAATTGTCACAAAAATAGCTAAGATTTTTTTTTCATTTTTTGACACAAAAACAGTGACCCCGGTCATGCCGAACTATCGACATTCTGGACAGGCCTAAAAAAACATTTTATAACCATTTTCACAAAAAAATGCAGATATTTTTTTTCATTTTCACGACACAAAAACAGTGACCCCGGCCGAACTAGCGACATTCTGGACAGGCCTAAAAAAACATTTTAAAACTATTTTCACAAAAAATTGCAGATTTCTATTTTTGTCACCAAAAACAATGACTCCGATCATGCCGAACTAGCAACATTTTGGACAGGCCTAAAAAAAACATTTTAGAACAATTTTCACAAAAATAGCTCAGATTTTTTTTTTTCATTTTTTTGACACAAAAACAGTGACCCCGGTCATGCCGAACTAGCGACATTCTGGACAGGCCTAAAAAAACATTTTAAAACTATTTTCACAAAAATTGCAGATTTCTATTTTTGTCACCAAAAACAATGACTCCGATCATGCCGAACTAGCGACATTTTGGACAGGCCTAAAAAAAACATTTTAGAACAATTTTCACAAAAATAGCTCAGATTTTTTTTTCTTCATTTTTTGACACAAAAACAGTGACCCCGGTCATGCCGAACTATCGACATTCTGGACAGGCCTAAAAAAACATTTTATAACCATTTTCACACAAAATTGCAGATATTTTTTTTTCATTTTCACGACACAAAAACAGTGACCCCGGTCATGCCGAACTAGCGACATTCTGGACAGGCCTAAAAAAAACATTTTATAACTATTCTCACAAAAAAATGCAGATATTTTTTTTTCATTTTCACGACACAAAAACAGTGACCCCGGCCGAACTAGCGACATTCTGGACAGGCCTAAAAAACATTTTAAAACTATTTTCACAAAAATTGCAGATTTCTATTTTTGTCACCAAAAACAATGACTCCGATCATGCCGAACTAGCGACATTTTGGACAGGCCTAAAAAAACATTTTAAAACTATTTTCACAAAAATTGCAGATTTCTATTTTTGTCACCAAAAACAATGACTCCGATCATGCCGAACTAGCGACATTTTGGACAGGCCTAAAAATACATTTTAGAACAATTTTCACAAAAATAGCTCAGATTTTTTTTTTCATTTTTTTGACACAAAAACAGTGACCCCGGTCATGCCGAACTATCGACATTCTGGACAGGCCTAAAAAAACATTTTATAACCATTTTCACAAAAAATTTCAGATATTTTTTTTCATTTTCAAGACACAAAAACAGTGACCCCGGTCATGCCGAACTAGCGACATTCTGGACAGGCCTAAAAAAACATTTTAAAACTATTTTCACAAAAATTGCAGATTTATATTTTTGTCACCAAAAACAATGACTCCGATCATGCCGAACTAGCGAAATTTTGGACAGGCCTAAAAAAAACATTTTAGAACAATTTTCACAAAAATAGCTCTGATTTTTTTTTCTTCATTTTTTGACACAAAAACAGTGACCCCGGTCATGCCGAACTATCGACATTCTGGACAGGCCTAAAAAACATTTTATAACCATTTTCACAAAAAATTGCAGATATTTTTTTTCATTTTCACGACACAAAAACAGTGACCCCGGTCATGCCGAACTAGCGACATTCTGGACAGGCCTAAAAAAACATTTTAAAACTATTTTCACAAAAAATTGCAGATTTCTATTTTTGTCACCAAAAACAATGACTCCGATCATGCCGAACTAGCGACATTTTGGACAGGCCTAAAAAAATAATTTTAGAACAATTTTCACAAAAATAGCTCAGATTTTTTTTTCATTTTTTGACACAAAAACAGTGACCCCGGTCATGCCGAACTATCGACATTCTGGACAGGCCTAAAAAAACATTTTATAACCATTTTCACAAAAAATTGCAGATATTTTTTTTTCATTTTCACGACACAAAAACAGTGACCCCGGTCATGCCGAACTAGCGACATTCTGGACAGGCCTAAAAAACATTTTAAAACTATTTTCACAAAAATTGCAGATTTCTATTTTTGTCACCAAAAACAATGACTCCGATCATGCCGAACTAGCGACATTTTGGACAGGCCTAAAAAAAAACATTTTAGAACAATTTTCACAAAAATAGCTAAGATTTTTTTTTCATTTTTTGACACAAAAACAGTGACCCCGGTCATGCCGAACTATCGACATTCTGGACAGGCCTAAAAAACATTTTATAACCATTTTCACAAAAAATGGCAGATATTTTTTTCATTTTCACGACACAAAAACAGTGACCCCGGCCGAACTAGCGACATTCTGGACAGGCCTAAAAAACATTTTAAAACTATTTTCACAAAAAATTGCAGATTTCTATTCTTGTCACCAAAAACAATGACTCCGATCATGCCGAACTAGCGACATTTTGGACAGGCCTAAAAATACATTTTAGAACAATTTTCACAAAAATAGCTCAGATTTTTTTTTTCATTTTTTTGACACAAAAACAGTGACCCCGGTCATGCCGAACTATCGACATTCTGGACAGGCCTAAAAAAACATTTTATAACCATTTTCACAAAAAATTTCAGATATTTTTTTTCATTTTCAAGACACAAAAACAGTGACCCCGGTCATGCCGAACTAGCGACATTCTGGACAGGCCTAAAAAAACATTTTAAAACTATTTTCACAAAAATTGCAGATTTATATTTTTGTCACCAAAAACAATGACTCCGATCATGCCGAAGTAAGCGAAATTTTGGACAGGCCTAAAAAAAACATTTTAGAACAATTTTCACAAAAATAGCTCTGATTTTTTTTTTCTTCATTTTTTGACACAAAAACAGTGACCCCGGTCATGCCGAACTATCGACATTCTGGACAGGCCTAAAAAAACATTTTATAACCATTTTCACAAAAAATTGCAGATATTTTTTTTTCATTTTCACGACACAAAAACAGTGACCCCGGTCATGCCGAACTAGCGACATTCTGGACAGGCCTAAAAAAACATTTTAAAACTATTTTCACAAAAAATTGCAGATTTCTATTTTTGTCACCAAAAACAATGACTCCGATCATGCCGAACTAGCGACATTTTGGACAGGCCTAAAAAAAATAATTTTAGAACAATTTTCACAAAAATAGCTCAGATTTTTTTTTTCATTTTTTGACACAAAAACAGTGACCCCGGTCATGCCGAACTATCGACATTCTGGACAGGCCTAAAAAAACATTTTATAACCATTTTCACAAAAAATTGCAGATATTTTTTTTCATTTTCACGACACAAAAACAGTGACCCCGGCCGAACTAAGCGACATTCTGGACAGGCCTAAAAAACATTTTAAAACTATTTTCACAAAAATTGCAGATTTCTATTTTTGTCACCAAAAACAATGACTCCGATCATGCCGAACTAGCGACATTTTGGACCGGCCTAAAAAAACATTTTAGAACAATTTTCACAAAAATAGCTCAGATTTTTTTTTTCATTTTTTTGACACAAAAACAGTGACCCCGGTCATGCCGAACTATCGACATTCTGGACAGGCCTAAAAAACATTTTATAACCATTTTCACAAAAAATTGCAGATATTTTTTTTCATTTTCACGACACAAAAACAGTGACCCCGGTCATGCCGAACTAGCGACATTCTGGACAGGCCTAAAAAAACATTTTAAAACTGTTTTCACCAAAAATTGCAGATTTATATTTTTGTCACCAAAAACAATGACTCCGATCATGCCGAACTAGCGACATTTTGGACAGGCCTAAAAAAAACATTTTAGAACAATTTTCACAAAAATAGCTCAGATTTTTTTTTCATTTTTTGACACAAAAACAGTGACCCCGGTCATGCCGAACTAGCGACATTCTGGACAGGCCTAAAAAACATTTTAAAACAATTTTCACCAAAAATTGCAGATTTCTATTTTTGTCACCAAAAACAATGACTCCGATCATGCCGAACTAGCGACATTTTGGACAGGCTTAAAAAAATAATTTTAGAACAATTTTCACAAAAATAGCTCAGATTTTTTTTTCATTTTTTGACACAAAAACAGTGACCCCGGTCATGCCGAACTATCGACATTCTGGACAGGCCTAAAAAAACATTTTATAACCATTTTCACAAAAAATTGCAGATATTTTTTTTCATTTTCACGACACAAAAACAGTGACCCCGGTCATGCCGAACTAGCGACATTCTGGACAGGCCTAAAAAACATTTTAAAACTATTTTCACAAAAATTGCAGATTTCTATTTTTGTCACCAAAAACAATGACTCCGATCATGCCGAACTAGCGACATTTTGGACAGGCCTAAAAAAAAACATTTTAGAACAATTTTCACAAAAATAGCTAAGATTTTTTTTTTCATTTTTTGACACAAAAACAGTGACCCCGGTCATGCCGAACTATCGACATTCTGGACAGGCCTAAAAAAACATTTTATAACCATTTTCACAAAAAATGGCAGATATTTTTTTCATTTTCACGACACAAAAACAGTGACCCCGGCCGAACTAAGCGACATTCTGGACAGGCCTAAAAAAACATTTTAAAACTATTTTCACAAAAAATTGCAGATTTCTATTCTTGTCACCAAAAACAATGACTCCGATCATGCCGAACTAGCGACATTTTGGACAGGCCTAAAAAATACATTTTAGAACAATTTTCACAAAAATAGCTCAGATTTTTTTTTTTCATTTTTTTGACACAAAAACAGTGACCCCGGTCATGCCGAACTATCGACATTCTGGACAGGCCTAAAAAAACATTTTATAACCATTTTCACAAAAAATTTCAGATATTTTTTTTTCATTTTCAAGACACAAAAACAGTGACCCCGGTCATGCCGAACTAGCGACATTCTGGACAGGCCTAAAAAAAACATTTTAAAACTATTTTCACAAAAAATTGCAGATTTATATTTTTGTCACCAAAAACAATGACTCCGATCATGCCGAAGTAGCGAAATTTTGGACAGGCCTAAAAAAAAACATTTTAGAACAATTTTCACAAAAATAGCTCTGATTTTTTTTTTCTTCATTTTTTGACACAAAAACAGTGACCCCGGTCATGCCGAACTATCGACATTCTGGACAGGCCTAAAAAACATTTTATAACCATTTTCACAAAAAATTGCAGATATTTTTTTTCATTTTCACGACACAAAAACAGTGACCCCGGTCATGCCGAACTAGCGACATTCTGGACAGGCCTAAAAAACATTTTAAAACTATTTTCACAAAAATTGCAGATTTCTATTTTTGTCACCAAAAACAATGACTCCGATCATGCCGAACTAGCGACATTTTGGACAGGCCTAAAAAAATAATTTTAGAACAATTTTCACAAAAATAGCTCAGATTTTTTTTTCATTTTTGACACAAAAACAGTGACCCCGGTCATGCCGAACTATCGACATTCTGGACAGGCCTAAAAAACATTTTATAACCATTTTCACAAAAAATTGCAGATATTTTTTTTCATTTTCACGACACAAAAACAGTGACCCCGGCCGAACTAGCGACATTCTGGACAGGCCTAAAAAACATTTTAAAACTATTTTCACAAAAAATTGCAGATTTCTATTTTTGTCACCAAAAACAATGACTCCGATCATGCCGAACTAGCGACATTTTGGACCGGCCTAAAAAAACATTTTAGAACAATTTTCACAAAAATAGCTCAGATTTTTTTTTTTCATTTTTTGACACAAAAACAGTGACCCCGGTCATGCCGAACTATCGACATTCTGGACAGGCCTAAAAAACATTTTATAACCATTTTCACAAAAAATTGCAGATATTTTTTTTCATTTTCACGACACAAAAACAGTGACCCCGGTCATGCCGAACTAGCGACATTCTGGACAGGCCTAAAAAAACATTTTAAAACTGTTTTCACCAAAAATTGCAGATTTATATTTTTGTCACCAAAAACAATGACTCCGATCATGCCGAACTAGCGACATTTTGGACAGGCCTAAAAAAACATTTTAGAACAATTTTCACAAAAATAGCTCAGATTTTTTTTTCATTTTTGACACAAAAACAGTGACCCCGGTCATGCCGAACTAGCGACATTCTGGACAGGCCTAAAAAACATTTTAAAACAATTTTCACCAAAAATTGCAGATTTCTATTTTTGTCACCAAAAACAATGACTCCGATCATGCCGAACTAGCGACATTTTGGACAGGCCTAAAAAAATAATTTTAGAACAATTTTCACAAAAATAGCTCAGATTTTTTTTTTCATTTTTGACACAAAAACAGTGACCCCGGTCATGCCGAACTATCGACATTCTGGACAGGCCTAAAAAACATTTTATAACCATTTTCACAAAAAATTGCAGATATTTTTTTTCATTTTCACGACACAAAAACAGTGACCCCGGTCATGCCGAACTAGCGACATTCTGGACAGGCCTAAAAAAACATTTTAAAACTATTTTCACAAAAATTGCAGATTTCTATTTTTGTCACCAAAAACAATGACTCCGATCATGCCGAACTAGCGACATTTTGGACAGGCCTAAAAAAAACATTTTAGAACAATTTTCACAAAAATAGCTAAGATTTTTTTTTCATTTTTTGACACAAAAACAGTGACCCCGGTCATGCCGAACTATCGACATTCTGGACAGGCCTAAAAAACATTTTATAACCATTTTCACAAAAAATGGCAGATATTTTTTTTCATTTTCACGACACAAAAACAGTGACCCCGGCCGAACTAGCGACATTCTGGACAGGCCTAAAAAACATTTTAAAACTATTTTCACAAAAAATTGCAGATTTCTATTTTTGTCACCAAAAACAATGACTCCGATCATGCCGAACTAGCGACATTTTGGACAGGCCTAAAAATACATTTTAGAACAATTTTCACAAAAATAGCTCAGATTTTTTTTTTCATTTTTTTGACACAAAAACAGTGACCCCGGTCATGCCGAACTATCGACATTCTGGACAGGCCTAAAAAACATTTTATAACCATTTTCACAAAAATTTCAGATATTTTTTTTCATTTTCAAGACACAAAAACAGTGACCCCGGTCATGCCGAACTAGCGACATTCTGGACAGGCCTAAAAAAACATTTTAAAACTATTTTCACAAAAAATTGCAGATTTATATTTTTGTCACCAAAAACAATGACTCCGATCATGCCGAACTAGCGAAATTTTGGACAGGCCTAAAAAAAAACATTTTAGAACAATTTTCACAAAAATAGCTCTGATTTTTTTTTTCTTCATTTTTTGACACAAAAACAGTGACCCCGGTCATGCCGAACTATCGACATTCTGGACAGGCCTAAAAAAACATTTTATAACCATTTTCACAAAAAATTGCAGATATTTTTTTTTCATTTTCACGACACAAAAACAGTGACCCCGGTCATGCCGAACTAGCGACATTCTGGACAGGCCTAAAAAAACATTTTAAAACTATTTTCACAAAAAATTGCAGATTTCTATTTTTGTCACCAAAAACAATGACTCCGATCATGCCGAACTAGCGACATTTTGGACAGGCCTAAAAAAATAATTTTAGAACAATTTTCACAAAAATAGCTCAGATTTTTTTTTTCATTTTTGACACAAAAACAGTGACCCCGGTCATGCCGAACTATCGACATTCTGGACAGGCCTAAAAAACATTTTATAACCATTTTCACAAAAAATTGCAGATATTTTTTTTCATTTTCACGACACAAAAACAGTGACCCCGGCCGAACTAGCGACATTCTGGACAGGCCTAAAAAAACATTTTAAAACTATTTTCACAAAAAATTGCAGATTTCTATTTTTGTCACCAAAAACAATGACTCCGATCATGCCGAACTAGCGACATTTTGGACCGGCCTAAAAAAAACATTTTAGAACAATTTTCACAAAAATAGCTCAGATTTTTTTTTTTCATTTTTTTGACACAAAAACAGTGACCCCGGTCATGCCGAACTATCGACATTCTGGACAGGCCTAAAAAAACATTTTATAACCATTTTCACAAAAAATTGCAGATATTTTTTTTTCATTTTCACGACACAAAAACAGTGACCCCGGTCATGCCGAACTAGGCGACATTCTGGACAGGCCTAAAAAAACATTTTAAAACTGTTTTCACCAAAAATTGCAGATTTATATTTTTGTCACCAAAAACAATGACTCCGATCATGCCGAACTAGCGACATTTTGGACAGGCCTAAAAAAAACATTTTAGAACAATTTTCACAAAAATAGCTCAGATTTTTTTTTTCATTTTTTGACACAAAAACAGTGACCCCGGTCATGCCGAACTAGCGACATTCTGGACAGGCCTAAAAAAACATTTTAAAACAATTTTCACTAAAAATTGCAGATTTCTATTTTTGTCACCAAAAACAATGACTCCGATCATGCCGAACTAGCGACATTTTGGACAGGCCTAAAAAAAACATTTTAGAACAATTTTCACAAAAATAGCTCAGATTTTTTTTTTCATTTTTTGACACAAAAACAGTGACCCGGTCATGCCGAACTATCGACATTCTGGACAGGCCTAAAAAAACATTTTATAACCATTTTCACAAAAAATTGCAGATATTTTTTTTTCATTTTCACGACACAAAAACAGTGACCCCGGTCATGCCGAACTAGCGACATTCTGGACAGGCCTAAAAAACATTTTAAAACTATTTTCACATAAAATTGCAGATTTCTATTTTTGTCACCAAAGACAATGACTCCGATCATGCCGAACTAGCGACATTTTGGACAGGCCTAAAAAAAAACATTTTAGAACAATTGTCACAAAAATAGCTAAGATTTTTTTTTCATTTTTTGACACAAAAACAGTGACCCCGGTCATGCCGAACTATCGACATTCTGGACAGGCCTAAAAAACATTTTATAACCATTTTCACAAAAAATTGCAGATATTTTTTTTCATTTTCACGACACAAAAACAGTGACCCCGGCCGAACTAGCGACATTCTGGACAGGCCTAAAAAACATTTTAAAACTATTTTCACAAAAATTGCAGGTTTCTATTTTTGTCACCAAAAACAATGACTCCGATCATGCCGAACTAGCAACATTTTGGACAGGCCTAAAAAAAACATTTTAGAACAATTTTCACAAAAATAGCTCAGATTTTTTTTTTTCATTTTTTGACACAAAAACAGTGACCCCGGTCATGCCGAACTAGCGACATTCTGGACAGGCCTAAAAAAACATTTTAAAACTATTTTCACAAAAAATTGCAGATTTCTATTTTTGTCACCAAAAACAATGACTCCGATCATGCCGAACTAGCGACATTTTGGACAGGCCTAAAAAAAACATTTTAGAACAATTTTCACAAAAATAGCTCAGATTTTTTTTCTTCATTTTTTGACACAAAAACAGTGACCCCGGTCATGCCGAACTATCGACATTCTGGACAGGCCTAAAAAACATTTTATAACCATTTTCACACAAAATTGCAGATATTTTTTTTCATTTTCACGACACAAAAACAGTGACCCCGGTCATGCCGAACTAGCGACATTCTGGACAGGCCTAAAAAAAACATTTTATAACTATTTTCACAAAAATTGCAGATTTCTATTTTTGTCACCAAAAACAATGACTCCGATCATGCCGAACTAGCGACATTTTGGACAGGCCTAAAAAAACATTTTAAAACTATTTTCACAAAAATTGCAGATTTCTATTTTTGTCACCAAAAACAATGACTCCGATCATGCCGAACTAGCGACATTTTGGACAGGCCTAAAAAAACATTTTAGAACAATTTTCACAAAAATAGCTAAGATTTTTTTTTCATTTTTTGACACAAAAACAGTGACCCCGGTCATGCCGAACTATCGACATTCTGGACAGGCCTAAAAAACATTTTATAACCATTTTCACAAAAAATGGCAGATATTTTTTTTCATTTTCACGACACAAAAACAGTGACCCCGGCCGAACTAGCGACATTCTGGACAGGCCTAAAAAAACATTTTAAAACTATTTTCACAAAAATTGCAGATTTCTATTTTTGTCACCAAAAACAATGACTCCGATCATGCCGAACTAGCGACATTTTGGACAGGCCTAAAAAACATTTTAAAACTATTTTCACAAAAATTGCAGATTTCTATTTTTGTCACCAAAAACAATGACTCCGATCATGCCGAACTAGCGACATTTTGGACAGGCCTAAAAAAATAATTTTAGAACAATTTTCACAAAAATAGCTCAGATTTTTTTTTCATTTTTTGACACAAAAACAGTGACCCCGGTCATGCCGAACTATCGACATTCTGGACAGGCCTAAAAAAACATTTTATAACCATTTTCACAAAAAATTGCAGATATTTTTTTTCATTTTCACGACACAAAAACAGTGACCCCGGCCGAACTAGCGACATTCTGGACAGGCCTAAAAAAACATTTTAAAACTATTTTCACAAAAATTGCAGATTTCTATTTTTGTCACCAAAAACAATGACTCCGATCATGCCGAACTAGCGACATTTTGGACAGGCCTAAAAAAAAACATTTTAGAACAATTTTCACAAAAATAGCTCAGATTTTTTTTTCATTTTTTGACACAAAAACAGTGACCCCGGTCATGCCGAACTAGCGACATTCTGGACAGGCCTAAAAAACATTTTAAAACTATTTTCACAAAAAATTGCAGATTTCTATTTTTGTCACCAAAAACAATGACTCCGATCATGCCGAACTAGCGACATTTTGGACAGGCCTAAAAAAACATTTTAGAACAATTTTCACAAAAATAGCTCAGATTTTTTTTTCATTTTTTGACACAAAAACAGTGACCCCGGTCATGCCGAACTATCGACATTCTGGACAGGCCTAAAAAACATTTTATAACCATTTTCACAAAAAATTGCAGATATTTTTTTTCATTTTCACGACACAAAAACAGTGACCCCGGCCGAACTAGCGACATTCTGGACAGGCCTAAAAAAACATTTTAAAACTATTTTCACAAAAATTGCAGATTTCTATTTTTGTCACCAAAAACAATGACTCCGATCATGCCGAACTAGCGACATTTTGGACAGGCCTAAAAAAATAATTTTAGAACAATTTTCACAAAAATAGCTCAGATTTTTTTTTCATTTTTTGACACAAAAACAGTGACCCCGGTCATGCCGAACTATCGACATTCTGGACAGGCCTAAAAAAACATTTTATAACCATTTTCACAAAAATTGCAGATATTTTTTTTCATTTTCACGACACAAAAACAGTGACCCCGGCCGAACTAAGCGACATTCTGGACAGGCCTAAAAAACATTTTAAAACTATTTTCACAAAAATTGCAGATTTCTATTTTTGTCACCAAAAACAATGACTCCGATCATGCCGAACTAGCGACATTTTGGACAGGCCTAAAAAAAACATTTTAGAACAATTTTCACAAAAATAGCTCAGATTTTTTTTTCATTTTTTGACACAAAAACAGTGACCCCGGTCATGCCGAACTAGCGACATTCTGGACAGGCCTAAAAAACATTTTAAAACTATTTTCACAAAAAATTGCAGATTTCTATTTTTGTCACCAAAAACAATGACTCCGATCATGCCGAACTAGCGACATTTTGGACAGGCCTAAAAAAACATTTTAGAACAATTTTCACAAAAATAGCTCAGATTTTTTTTTCATTTTTTGACACAAAAACAGTGACCCCGGTCATGCCGAACTATCGACATTCTGGACAGGCCTAAAAAAACATTTTATAACCATTTTCACAAAAAATTGCAGATATTTTTTTTCATTTTCACGACACAAAAACAGTGACCCCGGCCGAACTAAGCGACATTCTGGACAGGCCTAAAAAACATTTTAAAACTATTTTCACAAAAATTGCAGATTTCTATTTTTGTCACCAAAAACAATGACTCCGATCATGCCGAACTAGCGACATTTTGGACCGGCCTAAAAAAACATTTTAGAACAATTTTCACAAAAATAGCTCAGATTTTTTTTTTTCATTTTTTGACACAAAAACAGTGACCCCGGTCATGCCGAACTATCGACATTCTGGACAGGCCTAAAAAACATTTTATAACCATTTTCACAAAAAATTGCAGATATTTTTTTTCATTTTCACGACACAAAAACAGTGACCCCGGTCATGCCGAACTAGCGACATTCTGGACAGGCCTAAAAAAACATTTTAAAACTGTTTTCACCAAAAATTGCAGATTTATATTTTTGTCACCAAAAACAATGACTCCGATCATGCCGAACTAGCGACATTTTGGACAGGCCTAAAAAAAACATTTTAGAACAATTTTCACAAAAATAGCTCAGATTTTTTTTTCATTTTTGACACAAAAACAGTGACCCCGGTCATGCCGAACTAGCGACATTCTGGACAGGCCTAAAAAACATTTTAAAACAATTTTCACCAAAAATTGCAGATTTCTATTTTTGTCACCAAAAACAATGACTCCGATCATGCCGAACTAGCGACATTTTGGACAGGCCTAAAAAAATAATTTTAGAACAATTTTCACAAAAATAGCTCAGATTTTTTTTTTCATTTTTGACACAAAAACAGTGACCCCGGTCATGCCGAACTATCGACATTCTGGACAGGCCTAAAAAAACATTTTATAACCATTTTCACAAAAAATTGCAGATATTTTTTTTCATTTTCACGACACAAAAACAGTGACCCCGGTCATGCCGAACTAGCGACATTCTGGACAGGCCTAAAAAACATTTTAAAACTATTTTCACAAAAATTGCAGATTTCTATTTTTGTCACCAAAAACAATGACTCCGATCATGCCGAACTAGCGACATTTTGGACAGGCCTAAAAAAAACATTTTAGAACAATTTTCACAAAAATAGCTAAGATTTTTTTTTCATTTTTTGACACAAAAACAGTGACCCCGGTCATGCCGAACTATCGACATTCTGGACAGGCCTAAAAAAACATTTTATAACCATTTTCACAAAAAATGGCAGATATTTTTTTTTCATTTTCACGACACAAAAACAGTGACCCCGGCCGAACTAGCGACATTCTGGACAGGCCTAAAAAAACATTTTAAAACTATTTTCACAAAAATTGCAGATTTCTATTTTTGTCACCAAAAACAATGACTCCGATCATGCCGAACTAGCGACATTTTGGACAGGCCTAAAAAATACATTTTAGAACAATTTTCACAAAAATAGCTCAGATTTTTTTTTTCATTTTTTTGACACAAAAACAGTGACCCCGGTCATGCCGAACTATCGACATTCTGGACAGGCCTAAAAAAACATTTTATAACCATTTTCACAAAAAATTTCAGATATTTTTTTTTCA
This sequence comes from Salmo salar, assembly GCF_905237065.1. NCBI lineage: Eukaryota > Metazoa > Chordata > Actinopteri > Salmoniformes > Salmonidae > Salmo > Salmo salar. The sequence goes on along the minus strand of NW_025549657.1, from coordinate 8,574 downwards.
TTTTCAAGACACAAAAACAGTGACCCCGGTCATGCCGAACTAGCGACATTCTGGACAGGCCTAAAAAAAACATTTTAAAACTATTTTCACAAAAAATTGCAGATTTATATTTTTGTCACCAAAAACAATGACTCCGATCATGCCGAACTAGCGAAATTTTGGACAGGCCTAAAAAAAAACATTTTAGAACAATTTTCACAAAAATAGCTCTGATTTTTTTTTTCTTCATTTTTGACACAAAAACAGTGACCCCGGTCATGCCGAACTATCGACATTCTGGACAGGCCTAAAAAACATTTTATAACCATTTTCACAAAAATTGCAGATATTTTTTTTTCATTTTCACGACACAAAAACAGTGACCCCGGTCATGCCGAACTAGCGACATTCTGGACAGGCCTAAAAAAACATTTTAAAACTATTTTCACAAAAAATTGCAGATTTCTATTTTTGTCACCAAAAACAATGACTCCGATCATGCCGAACTAGCGACATTTTGGACAGGCCTAAAAAAATAATTTTAGAACAATTTTCACAAAAATAGCTCAGATTTTTTTTTCATTTTTGACACAAAAACAGTGACCCCGGTCATGCCGAACTATCGACATTCTGGACAGGCCTAAAAAACATTTTATAACCATTTTCACAAAAAATTGCAGATATTTTTTTTCATTTTCACGACACAAAAACAGTGACCCCCGCCGAACTAGCGACATTCTGGACAGGCCTAAAAAAACATTTTAAAACTATTTTCACAAAAAATTGCAGATTTCTATTTTTGTCACCAAAAACAATGACTCCGATCATGCCGAACTAGCGACATTTTGGACCGGCCTAAAAAAAACATTTTAGAACAATTTTCACAAAAATAGCTCAGATTTTTTTTTTTCATTTTTTTGACACAAAAACAGTGACCCCGGTCATGCCGAACTATCGACATTCTGGACAGGCCTAAAAAAACATTTTATAACCATTTTCACAAAAAATTGCAGATATTTTTTTTTCATTTTCACGACACAAAAACAGTGACCCCGGTCATGCCGAACTAGCGACATTCTGGACAGGCCTAAAAAAAACATTTTAAAACTGTTTTCACCAAAAATTGCAGATTTATATTTTTGTCACCAAAAACAATGACTCCGATCATGCCGAACTAGCGACATTTTGGACAGGCCTAAAAAAAAACATTTTAGAACAATTTTCACAAAAATAGCTCAGATTTTTTTTTCATTTTTTGACACAAAAACAGTGACCCCGGTCATGCCGAACTAGCGACATTCTGGACAGGCCTAAAAAAACATTTTAAAACAATTTTCACCAAAAATTGCAGATTTCTATTTTTGTCACCAAAAACAATGACTCCGATCATGCCGAACTAGCGACATTTTGGACAGGCCTAAAAAAAACATTTTAGAACAATTTTCACAAAAATAGCTCAGATTTTTTTTTCATTTTTTGACACAAAAACAGTGACCCCGGTCATGCCGAACTATCGACATTCTGGACAGGCCTAAAAAAACATTTTATAACCATTTTCACAAAAAATTGCAGATATTTTTTTTCATTTTCACGACACAAAAACAGTGACCCCGGTCATGCCGAACTAGCGACATTCTGGACAGGCCTAAAAAAACATTTTAAAACTATTTTCACATAAAATTGCAGATTTCTATTTTTGTCACCAAAGACAATGACTCCGATCATGCCGAACTAGCGACATTTTGGACAGGCCTAAAAAAAACATTTTAGAACAATTGTCACAAAAATAGCTAAGATTTTTTTTTCATTTTTTGACACAAAAACAGTGACCCCGGTCATGCCGAACTATCGACATTCTGGACAGGCCTAAAAAACATTTTATAACCATTTTCACAAAAAATTGCAGATATTTTTTTTCATTTTCACGACACAAAAACAGTGACCCCGGCCGAACTAGCGACATTCTGGACAGGCCTAAAAAACATTTTAAAACTATTTTCACAAAAATTGCAGGTTTCTATTTTTGTCACCAAAAACAATGACTCCGATCATGCCGAACTAGCAACATTTTGGACAGGCCTAAAAAAAACATTTTAGAACAATTTTCACAAAAATAGCTCAGATTTTTTTTTTTCATTTTTGACACAAAAACAGTGACCCCGGTCATGCCGAACTAGCGACATTCTGGACAGGCCTAAAAAAAACATTTTAAAACTATTTTCACAAAAAATTGCAGATTTCTATTTTGTCACCAAAAACAATGACTCCGATCATGCCGAACTAGCGACATTTTGGACAGGCCTAAAAAAAACATTTTAGAACAATTTTCACAAAAGTAGCTCAGATTTTTTTCTTCATTTTTTGACACAAAAACAGTGACCCCGGTCATGCCGAACTATCGACATTCTGGACAGGCCTAAAAAAACATTTTATAACCATTTTCACACAAAATTGCAGATATTTTTTTTCATTTTCACGACACAAAAACAGTGACCCCGGTCATGCCGAACTAGCGACATTCTGGACAGGCCTAAAAAAACATTTTATAACTATTTTCACAAAAAATTGCAGATTTCTATTTTTGTCACCAAAAACAATGACTCCGATCATGCCGAACTAGCGACATTTTGGACAGGCCTAAAAAAACATTTTAAAACTATTTTCACAAAAAATTGCAGATTTCTATTTTTGTCACCAAAAACAATGACTCCGATCATGCCGAACTAGCGACATTTTGGACAGGCCTAAAAAAAAACATTTTAGAACAATTTTCACAAAAATAGCTAAGATTTTTTTTTTCATTTTTTGACACAAAAACAGTGACCCCGGTCATGCCGAACTATCGACATTCTGGACAGGCCTAAAAAAACATTTTATAACCATTTTCACAAAAAATGGCAGATATTTTTTTTTCATTTTCACGACACAAAAACAGTGACCCCGGCCGAACTAGCGACATTCTGGACAGGCCTAAAAAAACATTTTAAAACTATTTTCACATAAAATTGCAGATTTCTATTTTTGTCACCAAAGACAATGACTCCGATCATGCCGAACTAGCGACATTTTGGACAGGCCTAAAAAAAAACATTTTAGAACAATTGTCACAAAAATAGCTAAGATTTTTTTTTTCATTTTTTGACACAAAAACAGTGACCCCGGTCATGCCGAACTATCGACATTCTGGACAGGCCTAAAAAACATTTTATAACCATTTTCACAAAAAATTGCAGATATTTTTTTTTCATTTTCACGACACAAAAACAGTGACCCCGGCCGAACTAGCGACATTCTGGACAGGCCTAAAAAAACATTTTAAAACTATTTTCACAAAAAATTGCAGGTTTCTATTTTTGTCACCAAAAACAATGACTCCGATCATGCCGAACTAGCAACATTTTGGACAGGCCTAAAAAAACATTTTAGAACAATTTTCACAAAAATAGCTCAGATTTTTTTTTTCATTTTTTGACACAAAAACAGTGACCCCGGTCATGCCGAACTAGCGACATTCTGGACAGGCCTAAAAAAACATTTTAAAACTATTTTCACAAAAAATTGCAGATTTCTATTTTTGTCACCAAAAACAATGACTCCGATCATGCCGAACTAGCGACATTTTGGACAGGCCTAAAAAAAAACATTTTAGAACAATTTTCACAAAAGTAGCTCAGATTTTTTTTTCTTCATTTTTTGACACAAAAACAGTGACCCCGGTCATGCCGAACTATCGACATTCTGGACAGGCCTAAAAAAACATTTTATAACCATTTTCACACAAAATTGCAGATATTTTTTTTTCATTTTCACGACACAAAAACAGTGACCCCGGTCATGCCGAACTAGCGACATTCTGGACAGGCCTAAAAAAACATTTTATAACTATTTTCACAAAAAATTGCAGATTTCTATTTTTGTCACCAAAAACAATGACTCCGATCATGCCGAACTAGCGACATTTTGGACAGGCCTAAAAAAACATTTTAAAACTATTTTCACAAAAAATTGCAGATTTCTATTTTTGTCACCAAAAACAATGACTCCGATCATGCCGAACTAAGCGACATTTTGGACAGGCCTAAAAAAAACATTTTAGAACAATTTTCACAAAAATAGCTAAGATTTTTTTTTCATTTTTGACACAAAAACAGTGACCCCGGTCATGCCGAACTATCGACATTCTGGACAGGCCTAAAAAAACATTTTATAACCATTTTCACAAAAAATGGCAGATATTTTTTTTTCATTTTCACGACACAAAAACAGTGACCCCGGCCGAACTAGCGACATTCTGGACAGGCCTAAAAAAACATTTTAAAACTATTTTCACAAAAAATTGCAGATTTCTATTTTTGTCACCAAAAACAATGACTCCGATCATGCCGAACTAGCGACATTTTGGACAGGCCTAAAAAAACATTTTAAAACTATTTTCACAAAAAATTGCAGATTTCTATTTTTGTCACCAAAAACAATGACTCCGATCATGCCGAACTAGCGACATTTTGGACAGGCCTAAAAAAAATAATTTTAGAACAATTTTCACAAAAATAGCTCAGATTTTTTTTTCATTTTTTGACACAAAAACAGTGACCCCGGTCATGCCGAACTATCGACATTCTGGACAGGCCTAAAAAAACATTTTATAACCATTTTCACAAAAAATTGCAGATATTTTTTTTTCATTTTCACGACACAAAAACAGTGACCCCGGCCGAACTAGCGACATTCTGGACAGGCCTAAAAAAACATTTTAAAACTATTTTCACAAAAATTGCAGATTTCTATTTTTGTCACCAAAAACAATGACTCCGATCATGCCGAACTAGCGACATTTTGGACAGGCCTAAAAAAAACATTTTAGAACAATTTTCACAAAAATAGCTCAGATTTTTTTTTCATTTTTTGACACAAAAACAGTGACCCCGGTCATGCCGAACTAGCGACATTCTGGACAGGCCTAAAAAACATTTTAAAACTATTTTCACAAAAATTGCAGATTTCTATTTTTGTCACCAAAAACAATGACTCCGATCATGCCGAACTAGCGACATTTTGGACAGGCCTAAAAAAACATTTTAGAACAATTTTCACAAAAATAGCTCAGATTTTTTTTTCATTTTTTGACACAAAAACAGTGACCCCGGTCATGCCGAACTATCGACATTCTGGACAGGCCTAAAAAACATTTTATAACCATTTTCACAAAAAATTGCAGATATTTTTTTTCATTTTCACGACACAAAAACAGTGACCCCGGCCGAACTAGCGACATTCTGGACAGGCCTAAAAAACATTTTAAAACTATTTTCACAAAAATTGCAGATTTCTATTTTTGTCACCAAAAACAATGACTCCGATCATGCCGAACTAGCGACATTTTGGACAGGCCTAAAAAAATAATTTTAGAACAATTTTCACAAAAATAGCTCAGATTTTTTTTTCATTTTTTGACACAAAAACAGTGACCCCGGTCATGCCGAACTATCGACATTCTGGACAGGCCTAAAAAACATTTTATAACCATTTTCACAAAAAATTGCAGATATTTTTTTTCATTTTCACGACACAAAAACAGTGACCCCGGCCGAACTAGCGACATTCTGGACAGGCCTAAAAAACATTTTAAAACTATTTTCACAAAAATTGCAGATTTCTATTTTGTCACCAAAAACAATGACTCCGATCATGCCGAACTAGCGACATTTTGGACAGGCCTAAAAAAAACATTTTAGAACAATTTTCACAAAAATAGCTCAGATTTTTTTTTTCATTTTTTGACACAAAAACAGTGACCCCGGTCATGCCGAACTAGCGACATTCTGGACAGGCCTAAAAAAACATTTTAAAACTATTTTCACAAAAATTGCAGATTTCTATTTTTGTCACCAAAAACAATGACTCCGATCATGCCGAACTAGCGACATTTTGGACAGGCCTAAAAAAAAACATTTTAGAACAATTTTCACAAAAATAGCTCAGATTTTTTTTTTCATTTTTGACACACAAACAGTGACCCCGGTCATGCCGAACTATCGACATTCTGGACAGGCCTAAAAAACATTTTATAACCATTTTCACAAAAAATTGCAGATATTTTTTTTTCATTTTCACGACACAAAAACAGTGACCCCGGTCATGCCGAACTAGCGACATTCTGGACAGGCCTAAAAAAACATTTTAAAACTATTTTCACATAAAATTGCAGATTTCTATTTTTGTCACCAAAAACAATGACTCCGATCATGCCGAACTAGCGACATTTTGGACAGGCCTAAAAAAAAACATTTTAGAACAATTGTCACAAAAATAGCTAAGATTTTTTTTTTCATTTTTTGACACAAAAACAGTGACCCCGGTCATGCCGAACTATCGACATTCTGGACAGGCCTAAAAAAACATTTTATAACCATTTTCACAAAAAATTGCAGATATTTTTTTCATTTTCACGACACAAAAACAGTGACCCCGGCCGAACTAGCGACATTCTGGACAGGCCTAAAAAACATTTTAAAACTATTTTCACAAAAATTGCAGATTTCTATTTTTGTCACCAAAAACAATGACTCCGATCATGCCGAACTAGCAACATTTTGGACAGGCCTAAAAAAACATTTTAGAACAATTTTCACAAAAATAGCTCAGATTTTTTTTTTTCATTTTTTTGACACAAAAACAGTGACCCCGGTCATGCCGAACTAGCGACATTCTGGACAGGCCTAAAAAAAACATTTTAAAACTATTTTCACAAAAAATTGCAGATTTCTATTTTTGTCACCAAAAACAATGACTCCGATCATGCCGAACTAGCGACATTTTGGACAGGCCTAAAAAAAAACATTTTAGAACAATTTTCACAAAAATAGCTCAGATTTTTTTTCTTCATTTTTTGACACAAAAACAGTGACCCCGGTCATGCCGAACTATCGACATTCTGGACAGGCCTAAAAAAACATTTTATAACCATTTTCACACAAAATTGCAGATATTTTTTTTTCATTTTCACGACACAAAAACAGTGACCCCGGTCATGCTGAACTAGCGACATTCTGGACAGGCCTAAAAAAAACATTTTATAACTATTCTCACAAAAAAATGCAGATATTTTTTTTTCATTTTCACGACACAAAAACAGTGACCCCGGCCGAACTAGCGACATTCTGGACAGGCCTAAAAAAACATTTTAAAACTATTTTCACAAAAAATTGCAGATTTCTATTTTTGTCACCAAAAACAATGACTCCGATCATGCCGAACTAAGCGACATTTTGGACAGGCCTAAAAAAACCCATTTTAGAACAATTTTCACAAAAATAGCTAAGATTTTTTTTTTCATTTTTTGACACAAAAACAGTGACCCCGGTCATGCCGAACTATCGACATTCTGGACAGGCCTAAAAAAACATTTTATAACCATTTTCACAAAAAATGGCAGATATTTTTTTCATTTTCACGACACAAAAACAGTGACCCCGGCCGAACTAGCGACATTCTGGACAGGCCTAAAAAACATTTTAAAACTATTTTCACAAAAATTGCAGATTTCTATTTTTGTCACCAAAAACAATGACTCCGATCATGCCGAACTAGCGACATTTTGGACAGGCCTAAAAAACATTTTAAAACTATTTTCACAAAAAATTGCAGATTTCTATTTTTGTCACCAAAAACAATGACTCCGATCATGCCGAACTAGCGACATTTTGGACAGGCCTAAAAAAACCATTTTAGAACAATTTTCACAAAAATAGCTAAGATTTTTTTTTTCATTTTTTGACACAAAAACAGTGACCCCGGCCGAACTAGCGACATTCTGGACAGGCCTAAAAAAACATTTTAAAACTATTTTCACAAAAAAATTGCAGATTTCTATTTTTGTCACCAAAAACAATGACTCCGATCATGCCGAACTAAGCGACATTTTGGACAGGCCTAAAAATACATTTTAGAACAATTTTCACAAAAATAGCTCAGATTTTTTTTTTCTTTTTTTACACAAAAACAGTGACCCCGGTCATGCCGAACTATCGACATTCTGGACAGGCCTAAAAAAACATTTTATAACCATTTTCACAAAAAATTTCAGATATTTTTTTTTCATTTTCAAGACACAAAAACAGTGACCCCGGTCATGCCGAACTAGCGACATTCTGGACAGGCCTAAAAAAACATTTTAAAACTATTTTCACAAAAAATTGCAGATTTCTATTTTTGTCACCAAAAACAATGACTCCGATCATGCCGAACTAGCGACATTTTGGACAGGCCTAAAAAAACATTTTAAAACTATTTTCACAAAAAATTGCAGATTTCTATTTTTGTCACCAAAAACAATGACTCCGATCATGCCGAACTAGCGACATTTTGGACAGGCCTAAAAAAAACCATTTTAGAACAATTTTCACAAAAATAGCTAAGATTTTTTTTTTCATTTTTTGACACAAAAACAGTGACCCCGGCCGAACTAGCGACATTCTGGACAGGCCTAAAAAAACATTTTAAAACTATTTTCACAAAAATTGCAGATTTCTATTTTTGTCACCAAAAACAATGACTCCGATCATGCCGAACTAGCGACATTTTGGACAGGCCTAA